>NC_083338.1:133351742-133627899 GCF_019175385.1 Lycium barbarum | reverse complement strand
CAACAGGTTTGCTTGTTTATGCATGATCCCAAAGTCGAGCATATGGAAGCATTAAAACGCATTTTGCGTTACATTCGAGGTACGATTGAGTTTGGTACACATTTATACAAAACCTCTCTACAGTCACTACTATCATATACAGATGTTGATTGGGGAGGATGTCCAGACACTCGACGCTCCACGTCGGGTTATTGTGTATATTTTGGGGACAACTTGATTTCTTGGTCTTCAAAGCGCCAACCTACTCTATCTAAGTCTAGTGCTGAAGCTGAGTATAGTGGGGTTGCTAATGTTGTCTCTGAATCTTGTTGGATTCGTAATCTGTTGCTTGAACTAAATTGCCCTATTCGTAAAGCAATTTTGGTCTATTGTGACAATGTGAGTGCCATTTATTTATTTGGAAATCCGGTACAGCATCAACGTACCAAGCATATTGAAATAGACATTCATTTTGTTCGCGAAAAGGTTAGACGTGGAGAGGTTCGTGTACTACATGTTCCGTCCCGTTATCAGATTGCCGACATTTTCACCAAAGGTCTTCCGCGCGTACTATTTGATGATTTTCGGGACAGTCTAACCGTTCGTAAACCTACCGCTTCGACTGTAGGGGTGTGTTAGATTATGTAAATATTTAGTCAAAAATATTTTGTAATCTTCTATTTTAGGATAGCATACATTAGAATCAATTAGTCAAATTAGTTCCAAATTTGTAGCCTACAATTATGTTGTAAAGGATGCATATTAACCTATGGAATGAATGAGAATAATCATGGCAAATATTCTCTTACAATTATATTGAAACGTCAAACTCGTCAACAATGTGCACCTTTAATAGATAGTTACAAGAGTTTTGCAGAAAAAAAAATTATTCAAATGACAAACAATTTAAACCGTTGAAAATTAAATTTCAGCGAATGTAACTTTTCTTTAGAAGTTTAATCGATCGAATTCCTTCTCGATGATTAATTAGAGTACGAAATGTCACACTCCGAAATAGGAGTTGGACGTGATGGACGTCCGACCTGTATTACTCGTCGAGTGAACCCTGGACTAGCTCGCTAAAGCTAAACGTAACATTCAAATAGTCATTAATAAAGTCTTCAAATTTTATAGTCCGAAAGTTTAAGAGCAAATCATCGCTAAAATATCTGAAAGCTAAAACTCACTAGCAGGTCATGAGCCTCTTACTAATGTCTGAATACATGCATTCCTTGAAAATAATATTACTATCTGAAGAAAGTAGGAAAAGAATTACTACAGCTGAGATGAAATCAACAGAGCCTTTCGGTGAATCCTAAAAACGTTCACCCCTAACCACATGCTTCATTACCCGCGCACTCAACACCTGTTGCACGACATGAGCATTACCAACGCACTCAACACCAGTTGCACGACGTGAAAAGACCCAAATAAGTTATGTATCTTTGAAAGATATGCAATAAGTCTCGCTAACAACCCTTAAGCGGAGGATAATTAATACTAGTTGGGCTCCACACACACAAAAATAAAATGTGAGAAGTGAAGCGAAAAATTTACACAACAGAATACTGTAAACTTCCAAGCTGAAACTGAATCTAAATTAAAGTTGAAAATTGCTTCTCAGACTGATAACTAATTAAATTGAAGTTGAAAACTGATAACTGAAACTGAATTATCGTTAAAGAAATATTAAAAAAAAAAAAAAAGATTTAAACATAGTGGCCCTGTGTAAGTGAGCGTTTAGGAATGCATATCGGGAGTGTTCTAAGAGCATTAGCACCTACAAGCACGGGGCAGTTAATCCTGACCACCGTGGCTCTCATGCTCGGGGGGGTTGATTACCTCTCCCAAACATGTAAGACATATTATGAAGTAATATAATGCAGTTGTTTTCTGGAAAAAAAGAAAGTTTGAGCTTTATAAATCAAACTACTTTTGGAAGGTCACCGTTTCTAGTTTTTTAGTAAGTACGCTTTTGTTTGAAGGATATTGCTATGCTACAGTTATGAACCTTAGCACTTTCTGGAAAGTAATGTGAAATGGAGACAAGCATACGATTCTTTATATAAGAAGCACGACTAAAGTATAATGATTTTTAATTTCGGCAACCAGTATCATGACTATTTATTTGAAATATTTTAGTACAACAAAAAATTAAGGATTGGGACTATCTCATAATTACATAACAACTCTACCAATTCTCTTATCGAGTTACCAAAACGCGCTATAAATTATTATGTTTTTGCCACTATATTTTAGTACAGTATAAGTAGTTGTGCTAGTAAAAATTCTCAATGAATTAATCATTAAGCTACATTCTTCTCGACAATTATAGAGTAGCTCAACGTGAATCTCATCTCAAGTTGGCCAAATACAATAATATAGTGACCAAGTCGTCGGAATCATTTGAATATTAATTCTCCATAAAAACCAAGTTTTTTCTTGGTTTACATGAATTTAAAGAATAATTCTACATTGGAAAAAAAAAATGTTGAACTCCTTGATCAACTCCAAAAGTGTTAGTAGTAGTTAACAACGTAACCAACAATCTTTGTTGACTGAAGTTTCTTCTTGGGGTATTTGAATAGATATTTCCATGATTTTCTTGGAGTGAATGGGAATGGATCGGGAAAAAAAAATTATAACTTTTATTTTTTGTATTTTGAAAGAAGAGTTCTGGTTTCAAATAAGCAACTCTAGATAAATCATAAATGAAACAAAGACTAGTGTCTTACTTCTATTCCAAAATGGCTGTCCTATTTTGCTGCATGAAATAAAAAGCAAAATGCTTTTGGGTTAGTAAATTGTCATTTGAATGTAAAAAGCTGTAAAATTGTTATATTGCACGAGTTATTGAACTTTTGATCGGTATATTGATGTATAAAGGTTCCTATTAGAAAATAAATTATCTTATTTTAAAGTTTAATAGAGGTATACTTCTCGATGTAACAAATTAAATTGAACTATCAATTAAAATGAAGGGAGTGTTTTTTTTCTAATTACAACTTTTTTTTGGTAATAACATTTAACAAAGCTCGGTGTGTTAGTGATGCTAACATATCAACGAGTCTTTGCCTTTATCTTAGAAAACAATGAGCACAGAGTCTTTGAAAAAGGAAAAAATAAGAAGAACGTAGTCTACGAACTTTGTCGCTTAGCCCTTTTATATTTCAAATTATTTTACTCAAAAGTTCCACTTTGCGTCATTTCAAAGAAGAACAAACTAGTTAAAGTATGTGGACTTGTCATTATCCTGTTATTATTATTATTATTCTAACCTAATGGTGACATGTTGTGCAAATACAATTAAAGGATGTGGTGGGATGTATGAATCATTCACACTTAATCAAAAGGCTTGGAACTCGATCTTTAGAAATGGAGAAATTCCTGTTATGAAAACTTTTTCATTTACTGAATTTTTACGCGGCAAATTTAAATTAATCAGACTTGTAAATACTAGATACTGGATGGTTAAAAAAATGAGAGATTCATATGTGCATATCAAATGTGAATAACCAATATCATATTTTTCTTTCTTGATATCTTTTCACATTATTGACAAGTCAAGTATCAGGTCATTTAGAAAGTAGGTTAAGTGAAAAAGACAGCCAACTTCATGTAATTACTAATACCTTTGCCTATTTAATGACATCCTTAATTAATTAACTTCATTTTCTTTTGGAATTTTTACGCGTTATAGCTACTTCTAATATATAATCAGTGGTAATAACTACTTTTTATTTTAATTACTAATAATAACTAAATACTTTTCTAATTTAACTATTATAGCTACACAGTAACTTTCAATTACCATTTCACAAATACACCTAAAAATTAGTACCCCCAATCCTATATCCCCCTTTTAATGGTAACAATATTAATCACTTAATATACATTACCATTCTCTCTCTTTTTTCATAAATTCTTACCTTTTTAAAAAGAAAAGAATCTGTGAATGCCCAGTGAAATAGTCGTCTTCTTCCTCTCTTCACCCTTCTGCAAAATTCGATTTTCCATTTTGGGATATTGCAATCCGAAACGGTATTGTCAGTACGGTTATTTCGATTCAAGACATATGTGGTCAAAGTGGGCCTCTTTCACGTTCTATCCAATCTCCTTTGTTTCGTGAAATTTTTGCTATTTGTGTTATTATTCTTTCACAAAATCAACTTGGTGGAAGTGATTGTTTTTGCTCCAGGCCGTGGTGGTGGTTATGGCGGCACACACGAGAGAAGGGGAGAGAGAAAGTTTTTTAGGGTTTTGAGAAGATGAAAATATATGTATTTGTGTATGTTCTATGATATAACTACCAATTGTTGTGGTTGATGGTGTATTTTTGTAAGTTTTTCTATATATTTGTGTATTTTTTTCAAATGAATTCCATCAGTTCATCTAGTTTCAAATACACGGGTGACACAAATACATGGTAAGTTTTCTATATATTTATGTATTTTGTTCAAATTAATCTATCAAATACATGAGTGATGCAAATTGTTACTCACACAAATACATGAGATTTAATATAAAATACATGGGGTTTGATTGGAAACTTCAAATACATTAGTTATGCTATCAAATACATGGGTAAATAAAAAACAAAATCAATATTGAAAACTTCAAATACATTACCACTAAATACATGGGTGATGTAAATTGTTACCACACAAATATATGATATTTAATATAAAATACATGGAGTTTGATTGGAAACTTCAAATACATTAGTTATGCTATCAAATACACGGGTAAATAAAAAACGAAATCAATATTGAAAACTTCAAATACATTGGCTGTTGAATGTTTTCAAATATTGAATTTTTGATTTTTTACGTTTGAATGTTGAAAATTGGATGAAGGAATAGAAAACGGTTATGGAAAAGAAATCTAAAATATGATTTTGGGGAAGAGTATGGTAAAAAATACCAATTAATAACTAATTAAATGATCCCAACGTTATGGCCTAAAGTCAAGGGATATGTTTTCTTTTTTACTGTGTTTCTATGAATTTACATGCATCAAATACATCCGAAAAAATACCTTAATTTGGGAAAACATAGCTACAAATTGTAATATTTAAGCTCCTCTTCCCCCTTCATCACTCTCTATCTCCGGCCCTTGGTACTATTTGTAGTGGGTTCTCATGGGGAGGAATATCCCAAGAGGTTAGTTACCCTCTTCGGTATCGGCAGAAGGGATGGTTCCTGCAGATGATGTTAATAAGTTGGCTCTGAGGCTCTACCCTGGCTTTTCATTGCTTTCTCCCAGGGGCCTTTATCGTATCGCGCGCCTATCTTCAAGCAATCGGGAGAGGCCTCTATGGCAACTTCTCTTAAAAACCTCGGTTGTCACCCCCCTAATCAAAAGACCAAGAGCAAAAATTCCCCGATATAAAGTAAGAAGGGTTCCAAACCTTGAAAGAATTCACACGCGGCCACCAGCTTTCCCAAAATAAGGGGAGATCTGCTGCTTACTGCTTGTGGATAAGACACTCAGAAGAAGAAAAGATGACACGAAGATGGTTAGCTGCAAGGTGACGTCTTTGATTGGATGGAGACAGATATATAGAAAGTGTGGTTCTCCGACGATGTCCCCTGGGCAAAAGGAGCCACCATTCTCTCAATTTCTTATTCATTGCGTTCGGTTTTTACCCAAAACTTCGCTCTGATACCTCCTAGGCTCAAAGAAGTCCTCTCATCCTGAGGTGAGGGTGGGATGCCACTCCTTCAATTCAAAGAGTTGCAGTCAACTAATGGGGAAACTTGGTTGACGAACATAGTTTATGCGCCGAATGCAATGGGATAGATGGTAGAAGGCTGCCTGCGCCCAAAAGAAGAGCTTTTGCAAGAAGGGCGTCGTTCTCTGCTTTCACGTGGAAAAGGGATAATGTCAAAATGCCTTTGAAAGGCAAGGCCAAACATATAGTAAGGTACCAAAACGGCATTTGTTCACGTTCGTAGTTGCAATAAGTTTTCTTTTTTGTTTCGAGATTGGCTTGGTCGCTCTACTAAAGTAGTCGGCCTAACCTTCGGTTCCTGTCCAGAGCGAAGAGAAGGCGAAAAAGCGCCGCCGAAGCAGCAAAAGCAGGCAATGACGGACTCTATTGATCAGACTCGTTAGTTCCGCAGCTCGGGGAGTTCCAGAACCACGAGCGAGAAAACGGCATGGTCTACGTGTGATTCCTCATTTGGTTCCTAAAAGGGAATCAAAGGCAACTAGCCAAACCCCGTTGTAAGTCAAAACTTTTTGGTCTCCATGTTCCGGTCCCGGAAGAAGCTTATTTTTCTCGCTAAGCAATACTTATTCCTTCAACGGTAAGAGCTGCGGAGAAAAAGTGTTTGGCCGAAGCCAAAAAGAGGACATTGATCCAAAGCTCGAGTACGGTCCGTGCGCGCAAGCAAGCTGCAGCGCGAGTACCCTTTTTTTGGTTCTCCCTCAGTGCCCTACTATTCATAAGAAATACTGATTGTTGAGAGACTGCTTTTAGAGGATGATACATCAATTGCTGATAAAGATCAACCCCTCCCCATATTTCTCAAGGTAGAGTTGGGGATAGAAGACCCGCCGCTTTACCTTGAAATTGGAATCGGAAAGGGCGTACATTGTTACTGGCCTTTCCAAAAATGCATTTTATTGTTAGGAAATAAGGGAGGAGCTTGCTGGGTAGTGAAGTGGTCCGTGAAGGTGAAATAAGACTTGTGTTAAGCAAGCAGAGTAAAAACCAGAATTTGTTGAGGAAGATCAGCTGTAGAGATCCTTAAATGACTAATCCCTGGCTATGGAAGACGGGGCCGCTTGGCCAACTAGAAAAAAGACGAGTTTAGCGTCGACAAGGCAAGTAGTGGATCTTTATTAGCGATATCTCAGTGAACGTATTGGAACGGGGTAGGAGCGTCCGAAACAACCTGCTACAAAACTACCGAGCAGGGGTAAGTCGTGGAGTGCATAAGCCCCTTTAGAGAGAAATTCCCTGCTCTCCTCTTAGCAATGATCTGTCTAGGCGCGGGAAGACCAGTTAAGGTCTCGTAAGATAGAGTGACCTTTATCATGCTCCGAACAGCACAAGCATGGATCCCAATAGTAGTTGCTGCCCAAAGGTGCTTTATGAAAATCGCCGTCTTCATGGGGCCTCAACGATCCCGGTGTTTGGAACCCTAACCAACGTTTTGGATTTTGGAGTTTTCGCCCGGTCTAGCTAGGACAGAGCCATCCTAAAGAGACTTTCTTTCCAGGGCTGGGATCACGAACGGAGTTCAGTCACCTTCTACCCGGAAAAGTATCTGTTTCAGGTACAGAGGCGACGAGGGGTGCTAGAATTTATTCAAGGGAGGACCCTCTGATCTAAAAGATAGCTATAAATGATAGGACACTACCATAAGGTAGTCATTTGAGTAATTTTATCTTTTCTTTTTCTGATGGGAATTGAGGCCTACGGTGGGAGAAGGGGAATATTGGACATGGTGAGAATCGAAACTTAGCACCTCCATATATGTAAGAGGACAACTATATCAATGAGTAACGCCCCAAAACATATATATTTCCCAACTCATTAAGAATTCCCTAAATTATTTCCCGAGAATAAAGAATCACAAGGGAACTCATTCTTTTTTGTAATAGAAGCACTGACATATATAATAAGATTATTTTAAAGAAGAAGAAAAAACGATATATGAAAAGGAGAACGGGATGGATTATCACCGTACCTCTCAAATGCTTAAACAATTACATTATCTAAATAAGATTATGAAACGCATTAATCAGTGAATTGAGCCTAACCACTTCGTGATGACTCCTCATTAAATATGATCCGTTCAATTCATTTAAATTTGGACAGGTTAATAGATCATTCATCTATCAATTCAGCTCATTTTAACACGTCCAAATTTAGCTCATCTAAAAATAGATTGATTTGCGCCGAGTAATCTATGATACACAGTTCTCCAACTAAGGTTAAAATCTCTTCCCAATTTTTGATCTCACAAACTGAATAAATTCAAACAGTGAAGGTTGAGCAGAACGTCCTCTTCTTCAACAGCGAAAAAAAAAATGGAATTAGTGGATAAATGCTGCCAAAAATATGTCTTTCAAGCCCAAGGTCTTTTCTCGAATCTAATTCTAATTACCAGACATATGAAGCTTATCAAAAATTACATCACAGACAAATTAAAAGTTGCCGTTAATAGTTAAAAAGTAAATGAGGAAAGGAATTAATGTGAAGATTTGACTTAAGCAGTACAAATTTTAGATCTTAATTAAACATTTTAATTGTGTATGCCTTCTAGAAGCCGTTAACAATTATAAAAATGAACAGAACAAAGTAAAAGAACTTAGACATACATCAATAATTGGAGCCGCATAAATGATTTAATTGAGCGATGTTATAATACTAATGTCGTCTTTCATTTTCGGGTTCTAAAGCTTAACCGATTGGCTTGGAAGTGATTAAAGTAAAAAGTAACATGCTGCACACAAGATACAAGCTGAAAAGGAATCATGACAAAGGAAGATTATGTTAATTAATGATGATTTTAGAAAGTGTATGCATTTGAAGAACCTTGCTTTAATTGATTCACTTCATAAATTCAATAAAATTAGGTTAAAAATGAAGGAAGAACACCGTCCCATAACAAACTAAATATAGCTAAATATTAAATATAAACTTTTGTTTGTACTTTGATCACTGATGCATTCATAAAATCCCTTGCGATGTCGTTGTTCCGAACCCGACATGAACACATGATGCTTCGTGCACCTAAGTGTCCTTCTTATTGAATATAAGTTATTTAAAGTTTCTTCGTTTCACTTTTCTAATAATCTTTAAATCAATAATTAATACTCGCTCTAAACTTTAAAGTTCTTTATTTTCACATTTAAAAATAGCTTTTTACATTGCTCTTACATTTCCTTACACATTGCTTTTACTTATAAGAACCTTCAACTAGATGTAATTCAAGTTGTTGGAATTAATCCTACCTTTTATTCTTTTGCGAAATGCAAAGAATATAGATAGGTCAAGATGATTATTTCTTGTAACAATCACATTAATACTTTTTAATGGCTGAGTTAATTTGCGGATTTCAATTATGCCTTTACTCACCATTAATCTCCTCTTTGCAACAGCTCTTGCAATCTCCTATATAAACAATTTCACTGGTGAACATAAAATACATCGAAAAAATCATTCTCCTAATCTTTTCCTCTTGAGGTGTTTTATGGGCAATTGGTTTTGTGCAGCTTCAAACTTCCAGCCACTAGTGCAAGTGTTTGGGAGTGCTGTGAAACCTTAGCGAGCGACCGATCTTAACGATTTGCACCTGAGTCGGGCCGAAATAGCTTTCAAGACAGTGGCTTGCCACGATGCAGCAATTTAATTTGATAAGTTGATTCTATCCTCTTATTCCATTTCCTGATTGATATTGTCATTTTTTCCAACAATTTGAAAGCGATGTATTTTATACAATATTGGTCAGTAGCATATGGAGAGGTAAAATAATTCTATACATATATTGGTGATGAAAGGTAAAATACTTTTATTTCCTCTTTAATTAAAGAATGTGGTCCTGAAAAAAAAATGTACGGATTGGATTCCTTGTGATAGATGTCTTAATTTGAAAAGTTGGATCCCAACAACATTCAAAATAGAAAGAATTCATGTTTATTTGAAATTATTTTCTTCTCTTGGTTGGTTTTTTTTTTTTTTTTTTTGGTGCTATTAACTTATAACATATTTATGAGCCTATTGTATTTTAACTTCCGCACAAGTTAATAAATCTTTTATTTAATTTTAAAAATAGTGGGGGATGGAAAAAAAAGATGAGAAATATATTTGGCTAAAAAGGTCAGAAACCTATGGCATGAAATTTTTTGAGTTTCCATGATTGAAAAATTTATGAAAATAAAACAATTGTTATGCTATCCTGACATAACAAAAAATGAAAGGTATTTATCATCAATTAATATAATGTTTGTGGGTGATTCACTGAGTTTGATTATGTGGGAATTTTTAGCTTGTGTGATTCATTCATAAAAGGTCAAAGCTGCAGTCATAAGGAAAGCGAGACTTGCTGAAATTGTGTTTCTGTTTCGATTCTAGTTGGGATTTTCATTAGTAGTTTTCTCTTAAAGTAGTCAGGTTAGTATTTTTATTTTTATTAATTAATAAAGATATATCATGTACACATATATTGTTCATGACTACTTGGTTAATTTGATATTATTATGAAAGTTAATTTTATGGAGTATACTAGTTCACTAAACAAAAGTAATGTAATGGTGAAACAAGATTACTTCTCTAAACGATCTTATCTATAGGCCCTTGTAGTTTGAATAGTTCTTGCAGTAATAATTTTTCTTTTTGTATAGGACAAAGGGTCCAATCTCAAATTCTTTTTTTTTTTCCGAATAAATCGAGGTAACTTCAAATTCTCCTTTAGAGATGGACATACTATCAGGTTAATTTTCAAGTAAAACAAACTTAATCCCACAAAATCTTAAACTTGTAAGCATAAAATATGATTAAATTTGTCCTCACTAACTCCATATTATGGTGTTTGCATTACTAGCACGAGATTCCCTGGATAAAGAAGATTAACCTAAAGCAGCAGTAATCTGAGAATATGATTGCCGACTCAAACTCAAATTAAGGACTAAAGAAAAAGGCAACAGTATTGAAATGACGTTAAAAATAAATTAAGCATGCATTATTCGAAAGCAATTTAATCGATCGTGGATTGATACAATGAATTCAATGATGTGAAATAAAATCTTTACGTCATGCATGCTAGATTCCATAAAAAGTGCAGAGAGCTGAGTTCATCTAAAACTTTTATTCTTTTCTTTTCAATTAAAAGGGAAAACGGAGAAATAATAATCATTTTCTTTCACATAAAGTTCAGTTTAATACTAATCCTCGTACAATTTTGTTTTGCTTTCACTTCGAGTGTCTTAAGTTGAAGAAAAGATGGAAGAAAAGATGTTTAGTGGTGTGTCTAAAATTTCTTATTATAGCTCGATACTTTTAGCTCTCACTTTAGTTTCTTCCTATCACAATCAGCACATTCCATTCACATTATCTGTTTAAACTTGATAAAATTTAAAAGGTGTTGATGATGAATTTGCAGAAAACATAATAGCTAGTTTTATGTTTTATAGTGTTTAAACTTGTATTAATTAATCCGTGCATTATTATTCCTTGTTATATTAAGTACAAAATAACATTCCAATTAAATACTAAATTATACCAGAAACATGCGTGATTAAAAATACAAATAAAAAACTGGACAATACAATACCAAACTTTATACATGATTATTGCATCTAATACATCAAACCAAATGAGTCCTAATTGTTTATGATGGATTTGTTAGATGACGGAGTAATCTTGTGAATTTGTGACTACACTAAATACTAAGCACCCGTTTGGCCATAGATTTTGAGAGCATATTTTGAAGATTTGTTTTCAAATCTTGGTTTGGCCATAAAATTTTGATAGATTTTGAAAACAAATCTTCAAATCCCAAATTCTGGCTCAACCTATTTTTGGACCAAGATCTATGTTTTGGCCTTTTCAAAACTTTTAAAAACTACCCCAAACTTTTGTATTTTATAAAAAAGTCTCATCTATTTATGACTCAACTAATTATATCTACCATGTTACTCCATTAAAGTTGTATCTACAATGTTTTCACAATTAAAACGGTCTCTTCTATAAAGTGAATGAGCTAAGCTGTGCCCAAACAGTAAAAGAAGAAACCCTAGGGAAAATTGTTCGGTCAATTATAGAAATCCGTTGCGAAGATCATAAAAATGAATCTTTGTATTGTAATTTGAATTGTAATAGCTAGTAAGTGTGTTATTAGCAGTTGTTATTAAAATATCATGTTTTGCATAATTTGGGATTAGAAACTATGTATGTTTTGTATGGTTGGGTATTCTTGATAGTTTTTAGAACTCATGGGTAAGTAATGTTTCATGTTTTCCAAAATAAAAAGTGAAATACATTTTGAAAAACTATAGCCAAACACATTTTCAAAACTTGAAAAACTTAACCCAAATCAAATTTTTTAAAATCTTTTCGGGAATCTATGGCCAAACGCTAGTTAAGTAGAAATGTCAGTTACGTTCCACGTACTATAGATTTGGCACAAACAAAATGTGTCATCCCTAATTATAACTGTAACTACTATAAATAGTTTAACTTTAACTTTTGCTTTGCTGTAAATTGTTCATTTTTGTAATTATTGGTCAGATTTTGAAGTTAATATTTTAAAAACGACAAAATCGATAAACTTACATAAATTAGATCAAATCATACGGAAACATTACATATATTTGGCTTGGTTTGATTTGATATAATGTTAATGGTTAAAAAATTGATTTATTAATTAGTCAAATAAACCCAATCAAATCGAACTGTGAAAACTCTTATGGGCCATAATTCCACCAAATTCAAATCGACCGAACTCTAATTTCCAGCAGTTCACTAACAAAACTAATGTAAAAATATAATGTTACAAGATATGAAATTTTGAAAAATTATTGTAAATTCGATCTTATCTATGAAATTTTGAAAAATCATTGTACTACTAATTTTTTTAACCTTATGTGACAAAAGGTCAAAATCTCTTCTTTTTATCTGAGCAAGTCGAGGTAACTTTTAATTAATGCCCTTTTAGATGAACCTACTATTAGGTTGATGATCCTCAAGTAAAATCTTCAAATTTGTACTAATAAAATATTATTGGGGCAATTTGCATGATTGCCCTCCGCTGGGGTGGTCTTTAATTTTTACCCCTCAAAATGGTGATTTTTAAATTCTACCCTTCAGGCAGATTTCTGCCTGTGCAGCCCAAATTCTGTCTTAAGGCAGAATTTTATTGGGCAGATTTACAAAATTCTGCCTTGCGATTTTTTTTTTAACCAAAAAAGGGCAATCCGCGCAAAAACTGTCTAGACTGATCCTAATGTTATTAAAAACTGTGATGGAGTTGTGTTAAACTACCTAAAACTGGACCTGTAGTGTTACTAGCACTACATTCACTCGACAAAGATTAACTTGAAGTAGCAATAATATAATATAATATAATTATTGGGAGTACAATTGCTAAAAAAGATACACTCAAACTCCAACTAAGAACTAAATAAAAGGAAAAACAAATGAAGTGACATCGAAAAATATTCAGGCGTGCACATTAGCTAGAGCCCGTTTGGATTGACTTATAAGTTGTTTTCAGCTTTTTTGAGTGTTTGGCTGGCCAGCTTAAAGTCATTTTGTGCTTAAAATAAGCTCAAAAAAATAATTGGGTCCATTTGACTTAGCTTATCTAAAGCAGCTTATAAGCTGAAAAAAATAAATTAGACTACCCCAACTTATTTTTTTTAGCTTATAAGTTGTTTGCAGCTTATAGGCATAAGCCCATCCAAACAGGCTCCTAGTCTTTTCCACTTTATAAGTTTTCATCGGAAGCAATTTTATTTATTTATTATCTTTATTTTTTTCAAATCTGGGGTTGATCCATTGAATTCAATGACGTGAAATAAAATCTTTACATCATATTTGATGCCATTAAAGGTGTAATCGTGCAGATTAGGGGTGTACATGCATCGGGTTGGTTCGAATTTTTTAAACATCAAATCAAATTAATTGCATCGGGTTTTTAAATTTATACACCAAACCAAACCAATAAAATTCGGGTTATTCGGTTTTCTCGAGTTTTTCGGGTTTTTTTTCTAGAGTAGTCTTGATACAAAACATATAACTTTTACTTCAAATATTTGTTTTAGTCCTAGTAAGATACAACTATATAATTAAGGTGTTTCTTAAGAAAATAACACAAAATGTGAGAAGAGTGATGACATTGGATTTTTTTTTCTTTTTTTTACAAAAAAAAATTGTTTTTATTACAGAGGGGCTACGGGAAGGGGAAATGGGAGAGGGGATTACAACGTGGGGATTCGAACCTTCACCAATAAGGTGAAAGTTCAGGTAGGCAAACAACTGAGCTATATTAAAATATTCAACAAAAACTAATAAAATCGGTTAAAATAAATATTGCTAATTAACAAGCCATAACAAAAATTACCATAATCTAAAAATACTAAGTCATGCTAAAATAAGTATGGCTAATAAGTATTAATTACATAACAAAGAAAAAAAACTTAAGTTATGTATTTTCACTCTCTAAACCAATTATGCAAAACTAAAGAATAGATATCCAACATTATTGTCATTCCTAGTGGTAAATTGAATTTCTTTTGTTAGCATTAGTGTTGAGTTGGTTTTGGTTTGGACTTTATTTGAGTTACTAACATCCATAGGATATAAAACATATTGACATTCAAAATTCTAAGTTCAAGCTTGAATAATATGATAATAGATAAAAAAACTACGAAAAAATTTAAGAAATATTTATAAATTACATTACAAAGATATATTTTTATGTTTAAAATATATTAAAAATTGAATACATGTAATGTCGGGTTGGTTTGGTTCGGTTTGACTTTTTTTTTGGTTAAAATCAAACCAAATCAATTATGGTCGGGTTTTTTTTTTTCAACACCAAATCAAGTCAAACCAAACCACTAGTCGGGTTTTTTTCTCGATTTATCGATTTGATGCGATTTGTCGGTTTACTTTATACACCCCTAGTGCAGATTACCGACTTCATCTAAATCGTTTATTCTTTCTTTCTAATCAAAGAGAGAGGCGATGTGCAAAAAAGAAACGGAAAAACAATTATTTTTTCACCACATATATTAATCGAATTTAAATTATAGATGTCGCCAATATGAAAAAAAAAATATTATCAAGTTATTCAAAAGATATCTACGGATAAGTTCTCTTAAAATATGAGATTTGCAATTTTAGAAATAGGCATCTTACCTACAGTAACAAGCACACAAGATGACATGATGGTGTAAAAATTTATTAAACTAGTGATCAGAAATGAATTTAGAATTTAAATTTAATGAGTTCAACTTTTAAGATTTTTAACATTGAATTCATCAAATTATGAGTTCAATCCTAATATTTATTGATTTTGGTAAAATTTTACATATGTATCTATACTTTTATGTCAAAAATTTTGGTTTTATAAACCCGAAGCTGAAAGGCAACATCCAGCCCTGCTGATGAGATATACTGATAACTTAAACTCTAAATGTAGAATTTTATTTTGCTTTCACATAGAGTATAAGAACTTAAGTTAGTGATGTGAACGATGAAACTTCAGGAGATTTTAGTGGGTGGGTCTAGAAATCAACTTACCAGCTCATTATTTAATATTTTCTGCTCTCACTTTCCTCCTATATATCACAATCAGCACATACTGTATTCACATTTCAACCACACAAAAACCGTGTTCCAGCAATATGTGAGAATATAATGGGGAGTTCAACTTTCGGCTATGCAAAGAGCAATCAATTGGATCTTGATTGTCTATTGACGATGTTTAAAGATGAATCAGATATTGTACACTCCTTGTAGTAATATGGGGAAGGCAAAATTATTACTAGCATAATAATCAAATCACAAAGGAGAAAGAGGATGAAATTGGTGGTTTTTTTCGTGTGTATGAATGAAAAATGAAGAGGTGTTTTTCCGAAAAGAAGTAGAGAGAAAGGACGCAATTTAATAACACCTTTCCACATTGAATAGGTTGTGATTTTTTCGATAATTAAGGCACAACAACACTTGTTCACACTATCCTTTGTTGGCTACAAATAGGTTTAGCCTCAGTTTTCTGGATTAAAAAATTATGCACTTCTTCTACATATTTTCTTAGGAACAAAATCGAGTATTTGTGTGATTCGTTAGTGTCTTTGAGTTCGACAAAATTATTGGGGTTTGAGGAACAGCTACACCAACAACAGGTGTATATTTAGTTTATCTTAGGAGGAAGCAATTCAAAACCTCAGATATAGTGAGGAGATTAAATTCTCTCGAATATTTTAATTAAAATTTCTGTTTTTCTGTTTCCCAATTTATTTCGATTTTCTGGTTCACTGGTTTGAACACAGGATTCTACCAGAAATACCATAACTTTAATTTAGGATAAGGATTTGTCACATCCAATGACCATCCTGTGCGGAAATATCAAAAGGAAATGACAAGAAAAAAGTGGAAATTTGACCAAGAAAAGGGCCTATCCATGTCAAATCCAAATCAACTTGGAAGATATGGTTTCAATCCTGAAGATTATATCCTTTCCAAATTTCTAATACCTTCTATTCCAAGAAAATGGTGAACATTCTCAGTAATTAATATTCCAAGGAAATAGCTCTCGTTGCACTCAAGATAGGACCATCGTTTGTATAAACCGCCACATCCACAAAATTGGTAGCAGAGATAAAGCATATGTCATGATCCAAAAAGCAATTTCTTGGAAGGAAAAAAAGGACAAGTTTAGAGGAAATTTATGTATAATCCAAAAAAAAAAAAAAAAAAAAAAGTATAAGGAGAATATTATTGGGTAACCCATATCTTGCCTAGCTATGGCGCGGCCCCGGTAATGGGACGGGGATGGTCCGAATCAGAGTTATGATCGAATACGGTGCTTGCTTGATAGACTTGATTAAGAGATAAATTTGTAACTTTACTATCAGTTATAGCTTCGAGCCTTATAGCACGAAGATATTCGGGTCGGAGCTTGTTGGTTTGGTTAAGAAATAAAATTGTACCCTTACTTTCTTAGATTTCTCAAACTAATAAATCTCTCTCCCAATCATTGATCACATAAATCAACAAAAGAGAAATGGGATGTAGGCTGTGGATGAATGCTTATCGTCACGAATAGCATATTTCTTAAATCAAATTTCGATGACTAGACGTGGAACTTACCGAATAATATCACAAACAAGTTACTTATAATTTGTCATAAACAGTTGAAAAGTAAAATAAGAAGTCAAATTCCATTATTGCGAGTCTGGTTCAAGGAGTACCACTTTAAAACCTTAATTAGGTAGGTATATTTTATAGATTATGCCCTCTACAACTTCTAGTTCTTGACTAAATTGATTGAATTTCAACTTATATGAGTGGCCATTTCAGTTATCTGTAGATATCAAAGTTCCCAGCAAAAGATTTTAAATTGCACTGAATTACCTTGTAACTCGAGTTGTTCTTTTCATCCTCCAAATTGTAATTTCTAAACACCATCTTGATGTAAAAGATATAACGGTGAAGCTGATGAAATATCCTCCATATCTGGTCAACAAGCTTCTAAGTTAAAAGAGACAGACAAAACATATTCACATTAGTTCACGAAGTTGACACACGCTCAACATTTTTTGGACAAAACATATTTGGGCCTTCTGAATTTTACACATTACTGGGCTCATATTAATCTTGGTCCTGTCTTGGGCCTCCGGTACACACAAACTGAATTACTTTCTCTTCAGCCCAACAATGTGACACATAGTATAATTAGGATACACTCTATCATACAATATAATATGGCACTTGAATGAGACAAAGTTAGTTAGGATAATTTGCAGATTTATTTTATTTATTTACATTCCTTGTACAGTATAGAATTTACATTTCCAGTCCCTAGTTTAGTAGTATAAATAGATACAACAGTGTATACAATAAAGCAGAGAGATATACAAGAGAAAATTTCCAGCTGTGTTTGTTTAATTTCTCTCATTTCTTCATGGTATCAGAGCAACTCTAAATATAGACCTGTTCTTCAACTTTTTTTCTCTCTTTTCAACTTCAAAATGGGAGAAAACTCTTCGTCCAGTCAGATCTCGAGTGGATCTGCTGAGAAAACAACATCTGATGTTGTTCCTCCCAATCACCCCTATTATTTGAACCCCTCAGATTCACCCGGAATGAATTTGTTGAATGTGAGTTTTGATGGATCAAGTTATGGCAACTGGAAAAGGGGAATGTTGATTTCACTATCAGCCAAAAACAAATTGTGTTTTATAAATGAAAAATCTGAAATTCCAGATGAAAACTCACCCCTTTTTGACCAGTGGAGAAGATGCAATGACATGGTCATTGCATGGTTGTTGAACTCTTTGACGAAAGATATTTCAGAAAGCCTATTGTATTCACAGACAGCTTCAGATCTGTGGAATGAATTGGAGGAGAGATATGGTCAGCCAGATGGTTCAAAATTATTTCAAATACAGAGGGACTTAAACAACACTGCACAAGGTACAAGTGATGTTGCAAACTATTTCAATAAATTAAAAAAGCTATGGGATCAACAGAGAGTTCTCAACATATTTATGAACTGTACCTGTGATTGCAAGTGTGGAGCAAAAGAACATAATCACAAAATGAATGAGGACATCAAACTCATGCAATTTCTCATGGGTTTGAATGAAGCATATTCAACAATTAGGGCAAATATCCTAATGATGAAACCATTACCCAACACAAGTCAGGCTTACTCAATCTTGCTAAATCAAGAATCACAAAGGGAGGTGCATTTTGGGAACTTCTCTACACCTGAATCATTTGCTTTTAGTGTCAACAAATGGAATGATGCTAGGAACTTTAATTCTAAGAAGGAGAATCCACAACCCTTTTACCAGCAGTCCTCTAATCCCAGGAATTTTCAGAATACAAGTTCTGGTAATAACTTGTTCTGCACCTATTGTAAGAAGACAAATCATACTAGACAAGACTGCTATAGATTAATAGGGTACCCCTCGGATTTCAAGTTCACAAACAAGCAAAAGAAGCCTTTCAACAATGCCAGAGCAAATGCAGCTACTACAGTTGAGGACATGAGTTCAGGACCTATTCCTACTTTACAAGAAAGAAATGCCATTATCAGTGATGTTCAGGGAGCTAGAATAAATGGGCACAAGAAACCTACTGGTTTTAATATTCAGGATTTTTCTAAGGAGCAATGTGAACAACTCATTCATATGTTCAGATCAGTACAGAATAGAACTGGTACAGAGGAACAACACAGTGCAAATATGGCTGGTATTCTGCTTTTTTTACAGCCTACACTTCCTATCTCATAAAATTCCAATCAAGCCCCTGGATAATAGATACAGGGGCCTCACATCACATGAGTTTTGACAAAACATTTTTTCACAATTTCAAATCACTGCCCAGTCCTATTTCTGTCACTTTACAAAATTCTTACAAGGTCACAGTCAAATATGTTGGAGATGTTAGTCTAACAGAACATATTACTTTATATAATGTTTTCTATGTGCCTTCTTTTAAGCATAATCTCTTCTTTGTGAGTCAGTTTGTGCAGGAAACTGAGTTAGAAATTCTTTTCACTAAAATGGGGTGTTTCATACAGGGCCATACAATGCAGAGGAGACAGATTTTTGGTGAAGCTGTTGGAGGTCAATATTTACTGAAGAATGACACATCTACATCTACATCCAGTCTTTCCAAACCCCAGTGTCTTTAAATAGCAAATCTAGTTCATTTTCTGCCAATAGTCCTGTAGTTTCTAGTGTTGAGTCTTTGCCTTGCTTACCAAGTACTCTTTCAAATGAATGTACTCCTAATTCCATTAATGAAATGAATTTCAGTTCAGCAAACATTTCTTCTAACAGACTTTGGCATTTTAGATTAGGTCATTTACCTTATGCTTCATTGAAAAATATGCATGGTATTAATTTGCAACAGTCCAAGTACCATGATTTTCCCTGTGATGTATGTCCTATGGCTAGACAATCCAAGCTACCATTTCCTACCAGTAGCATTACTTCACATGACTGTTTTGACATGATTCATATAGACACATGGGGACCCTACAAAACTCCAACCTATAAAGGGGAGAAATACTTCCTTACTATTATTGATGATTTCTCTAGAACAACTTGGACTTATCTCTTGTCTACAAAATCAAATGTTTTCCCAATTTTGAAATTCTTTTTAGCCTATGTTGAGAGACAATTTGGAAAGAAAGTTAAAGTTGTGAGATCAGACAATGCCTATGAATTGAGGTCTAGGACTTTGCCTACAGATTTTTTTTCTTCTCAAGGGATTGTGCACCAAACATCCTGTGTTGCTACCCCTCAACAAAATGGGGTAGCTGAGAGGAAACACATGCACCTTCTAGAGATATGTAGGGCACTTATGTATCAATCTCATTTAAAACCAAGCTACTGGGGGGAAGCCCTGTTAACAGCCACACACATTATTAACATTCTCCCTTCTACTGTTCTTAATCATCTCACACCATATGAGAAACTCTTCCACAAGCCCCCCAGTTACACACATTTAAAAACCTTCGGTTGCCTAGTTTTTGTGTCAACATTGTCTAAAAATAGAGACAAACTATCTCCAAGGGCTATCCCTGGAGTATTTCCGGGTTACCTATTTGGCAAAAAGGGGTATAAAGTGCTCAATCTTATTACCAAACAAGTCATTGTTAGCAGAGATGTAAAGTTTTATGAATACATCTTTCCTTTTGCCCACACTGTGCCTATGTCACAACTATTTCCTGGTTCTTTTAAGTCTAATGTTTCCATTCCACTTGATCCTATTGTTTATTCCCCTACTTCACCTACTGATTTTTCTAATTCATCTCAGTCACCTGATGATCCCAGCAATTCTTCCCCTCTACCAGTTTCTAGTCCTTCTCATTCTTCAGCCCAATCTCCTGATACTTCACTACATCATTCTCCTTCTAACTCACCAAGCACTCCTGCTCCTACAGTGGATGTGTCATC
The DNA here is from genome assembly GCF_019175385.1 of Lycium barbarum. NCBI lineage: Eukaryota > Viridiplantae > Streptophyta > Magnoliopsida > Solanales > Solanaceae > Lycium > Lycium barbarum. Next base: position 133,607,262 of record NC_083338.1, on the reverse strand, counting down.
TACAGTACAAGACTTACGCAGAACAACCAGAAAATCTGTTTTTCCCTCTCATTTGTTTGATTTTATATGTGACAATGCTTTTTCAGTCATTTCCCCTAACCCATCTACTTTACCCCTGCATTCTTTTTCCTTTGCACTCCTAAGCACAGAAAACCAACAAATTTTACATTCCATTGAGCATATCACAGAACCAATGACTTACCAACAGGCCATGTGCCATCCGGGTTGGAAACTTGCCATGGATGATGAAATCCGTGCTCTCATTTCTAATTCTACATGGGACGAGGTACTCCTGCCCCCAGGTAAGAAACCTTTACCCTGCAAATGGGTATACAAGGTAAAATTGAAGTCAAATGGTGAATTGCAACGATTGACAGCTCGTTTAGTTGTGCGAGGTGATATACAACGAGAAGGGATCGATTATACAGAAACATACTCACCTGTTGTTAAGATGACCACAATTCGGTGCATCCTTGCAGTTGCAGTCAAAAAATCCTGGCCACTTTTTCAACTGGACGTGAACAACGCCTTTTTACACGGCGATTTAGATGAAGAAGTATTCATGCGCTACCCTCCTGGCATGACACCACCTTCTCCCTCACATGTGGTCCGTTTACGGAAATCCTTGTACGGGCTCAAACAGGCATCGCGCCAGTGGTATGCAAGGTTATCTTCAGCCTTGGGAACTCGGGGTTTCATTTCGTCTTTGAACGACTATTCTCTTTTTTACAAGTCTTCTGGGAATCTTGTCACCATCCTCGCAGTATATGTTGACGATATACTCTTAACTGGGAACAATCAACAAGAAATCAGTGAGCTTAAGGTCTTTCTCAACAATGAATTCAAAATCAAAGATTTAGGTGTTGCCAGTTATTTTCTTGGTATGGAATTGTTGCACTTACCAGATGGATTGCTTGTGACTCAACGGAAATTCGCCATGGATCTTCTTTTGGAATATCCCGATCTTCCTTCCCACCCTGCTTCCACTCCCTTGGATCCTACTCTCAAACTCACCATAACTTCCGGTGACCCACTACCAAACCCCACTTTCAACCGTCGTATGTTGGGTCAACTCAACTTCCTCACGCACACTCGTCCGGATCTTGCTTTTGCAGTCCAGACTCTAAGCCAATATATGCAACACCCTCACACTGGTCACCTTCAGGCAGCCTTCCATACCCTTCGCTATCTCCGTAAAGATCCAAGCTTGGGCCTCTTCATGAATTCTTCTCCTTCTCTTCAAGTCCTTGGGTTCTGTGATGCCGATTGGGCCTCGTGCTCCGACACTAGACGCTCTGTCAGCGGCTTCTACATCAGTCTCGGCGACTCACCAGTGTCTTGGAAATCCAAGAAACAACCAGTCGTTTCTCTTTCCTCAACAAAATCTGAATACCGCTCTATGCGTCGTTTAGTAGCCGAAATCTCTTGGATCGTTCGTCTTCTCTCAGATCTCACTGTCTCGCCTTCTCTTCCTGTTCCTCTACACTGCGACAACAGATCCGCCATACATATTGCAAAAAACCCCGTCTTTCACGAACGAACCAAGCACATCGAGCTTGATTGTCACTTCGTTCGTGAAAAACTCCTTGGTGGCCTTATCTCTCTCTCTTTTCTACCTTCCTCTTCCCAAATCGCAGATCTGTTCACCAAGGCTCTCGCCGGTCCTCTTCATCGTCATTTTCTTGTCAAGTTGGGTATCCGATCACCGGACACCAACTTGAGGGGGGCTGATGAAATATCCTCCATATCTGGTCAACAAGCTTCTAAGTTAAAAGGGACAGACAAAACATATTCACATTAGTTGACGAAGTTGACACACGCTCAACATTTTTTGGACAAAACATATTTGGGCCTTCTGAATTTTACACATTACTGGGCTCATATTAATCTTGGTCCTGTCTTGGGCCTCCGGTACACACAAACTGAATTACTTTCTCTTCAGCCCAACAATGTGACACATAGTATAATTAGGATACACTCTATCATACAATATAATATGACACTTGAATGAGACAAAGTTAGTTAGGATAATTTGCAGATTTATTTTATTTATTTACATTCCTTGTACAGTATAGAATTTACATTTCCAGTCCCTAGTTTAGTAGTATAAATAGATACAACAGTGTATACAATAAAGCAGAGAGATATACAAGAGAAAATTTCCAGCTGTGTTTGTTTAATTTCTCTCATTTCTTCAGAAGCCAGTAAAATTTAGACACCATCTTGATGTAAAAGATAATTATAGTTTTAATATTTAGAATTGAGATAATGTTGATGCAAATTTTGTTATTTTTTTGCCAAATGTCTACCAATAAGAGCCCAAGGATAAATGGACTGAATTGACAAGAGGTTCAATTATCACCTTTTTTTGTTTAATAATTTGAATAAGAAAACGTCAAAATTTAATTCATTGATCTTTCCTTTTAGCTGGACGTACTGCTAGGTTAACGTTCAATTTCAAACGAAATCAATATTAAGGAGCGTTAAGAGTTACCAGCACTTGATTCACGTGATACAGATCTAGCCAAATCTTTTTTTTTTTTTGGTTTTTCCAGACAGTATGATGAAATTTTTTCATAAAAACTCTAATTAGGGACTAAGGAAAAGCGCAAAAACAACGAAAATGACATTGAATATTATTCGGCGATGCATTTTAGTCATTTTCGCTTAAATTTTATAAGAAATCAATCTCCATTTTCTTTTCTTTTAAAAAATAAGTAAAATATTGGACCTGATACAATGAATTCGTCATGTGAAATGAAATCCCCACATCATACTAGCTTCCAAAAAGTGTAAATTTGAGTTCATCTGAATCTTTCTTTTCAACACTTTCCAATTAAAGAGAGCAGTGATCTTTGAAAAGGTAATCATTGTTTCACTATATAAGGTAAGTTCTGTTCAGCATTATTAGGCAAGCCAGGTAAAATTTTCTTTTGCTTTCACTTTGAGTGACCAATCAATATCCAGAAAGGAAATTAAAAGATGCCAATTAAAATACTTTCTTCTCCTAGAAAATGGCTCGTGTAATACACCGAGATGGTACATTGCAGGAACCCCACGTCCACAAAATTTGATAGCATGCACAGCAAATATAGCATGAAAATAAAAAGTAGCAAGACCCATTAAAATTAAGGAAAATGATAGGATCAAAAGTCCTGTTTCACCAAGATATTGGGCCCGTGAAATTGACAACTTTATTCCCATTGTAATGGAGTGATAAAAATTAATTTCAAATCCAATTTGGAAATATTTGCCTAAACATATCTGACTGCTTAATTTGGATTTATCCTGAGTGCTAAGTAGTTAAATCGATGTGAATAATCTTATAGCACACAATCTAGTTCTAATTGATAAGCTAAATCTCTAGATGAAATCAAATCTTATAATCCTGTCAAATGAGATGAAAGTACCACATCACTCTTGGTACCAATATACATCAGTGGGTCTGTACCCGAAATTTAACCTCTGTGTAGTTTTTTTGGCAGTAGAAAGTTAATTAGTACTATTATAATGTTAACTTGTTAAGCATATGATCCAACTTCATTTCTAGAAATTTAGCCCCTCATTTGTCAGTGTTTAGGATTGCATAAAATCTCAATTGCCTATGATCAAGCCCATCCACTATAGCAGCCCAAACAAGCCCACTTCATGAGAATTGCATTATTCTATGTAAACTATCCGACTTGAACATTTAAATTTACATGTTACAATTTATACATTAAATTAATATCAATTGATTAGTAGTATAATGATCATAATCGTATACGTTCCTCTGTGATCATTTTAGTAAGCATGAGATGATTAGGTAAAAATATAAAATTTAGACTCCATCATGAAAAGAAATTAACAAATGTTCTATACTTAGAGGCGGTTTTTAAAAGACTAGAATATTTGAATTTGAATATACATCAAAGTTTAGAATATTGTATTTATATCTCGATATTGGATGAATAAGATTGTTGTTTTTTCTAACATCTAAATGCCTATGATTTATTTTTATTAAAACAATAACGTAATAAACATAAAATTAAAATAATATAATTTCAATTTTATATCCAAACAAGATCTTATGTTGTATGTTGATGTTGATGGAAATCAGGCATAAACAGCGAAAGCAAATAGCCAGGATAGAACTTCTATCTAATATAGACAATACATAATCAAGATATTAATCAAATATAAAATTGATACTTATCTCTTGAAGTGTGAACGCAACCTCGAATCTATCCTTCAAGCACGAGTAAAAACCATCCTCGCATTCATCCTCCAGTTCTACGGTCTTCTACTATGTGACCCTAATGATACCAGAATCTGCGAAATTCATGTGGGCGAATTTCTATGGAAAAGTGTAGAAACTTGTAAAACCCTTGACCTCCTTATGGAATAAGACTCCTATTTTATAACTACAGGTTTTAGGGTTTTCACCCTTTTCCAAAATCTGTTGGGTCTTTATTTTCCACTAAGAAGTAATATTCCATTTAATTCTTTATTATTCGGGCACAACAGGGACCACAAAATTTAATTAACGAGGCTTCCTGTTATGGAATTAATTTGAAATATCTGAATTAATCCTATCATAATAAATTACGAATTATTCCACTAAAAAATCGTAACTGCACTCCTCAGTTCAATTTCGAAATCTTTCATTAAATCTTGTTTAACTCCCCATGTTAAGATTACAGATACTAATCAATTAAATTAAATTACTGACAATTTAATTTATTGACTAATTGAATCCTTTATATTTCCGCTTAACTTATATCATGTGACGGATACAAAATCCACCTGCAGTGTTTTCACATGAGATTTATAAGCATTCATAAAGGGGTATCATCAATCTCAAAGTCGAGACATGGATTCTATCAACTAATTATTATTTCACAAATGTATTTTGCCATTATCCAATTTACCAGGAATACATAGACCCGCAATTGAGTCGTACCTTTTAATAAATCAAAATAATGAATAAATACATTGATTATAATATTTATGTCAAGATTAAGAGTATAAGTACATTTAATCAACAAGAGACTTTGTTTTATATATTCAGTACAAAAACACTTATCTCTACTTGGTCCGTTTAATACATACAAAACGTACTAGCACAAGAAGACGGAACTATACCGTTCCCATAATGAAGATACATTATATTAATCTTGTGCTACAATCATACCGATGACTTTGTCCAAATTCCATCTCAGATTGTGAACATAAACTTTATACTTATAAGAACCGATGACTTAATCTTCCGTGTATAAGCTAAATTCTATACACTAAATCATCTACTATATAAGTAAAGGACACACATACTAGTACATGATCTATTTAACTCTTTATTAAAAAATTTAATAAATAATTATTCTATAATAAATACTATATCCAAACACATGGTTAATAGTATATATCCCAACAGATGTGGCTAGTGATAGTGGCGTAGTTAAGAATTCATACAAGCGGATTTTAAAAATATTAGAGTGTCATGTCTAAAATTTGACCTGTCCCGGAAACCTAATTTAATTTTAAATAACCTTATCATTAAATAAAATGCGCTTTATAGCAATATCACATATACATTTCAACCTCGAATTTTCAATTATGAAAAAAAATTAGAGTCCATTAGTTCACGGAAATCATGAAGTACATGAATTCTCTATCTCTTTCCTTAGCTGAGAGGGAGGGAGCGCACTCTCGACATGCAGGCATGTCTCGTTGAATCAGTCTTTTTTGCCACATCGCGTATAAGGGGAATCGAACTCCCTCAACTACCAGGGTGAAAATGCCCCCGTTTCATGAATGTGCACGCTCCAAACCGGACAATGGAACCCTGGATAAAAAAAATGTTCGGATCTGGGCGTGAGGCAAACCTCCTCCCTTTGAGCTACCTTTTAGGGTGGGGGTTAAACTCAATGCCTAATTTGACACATTTCATATCTATTCAAACCCGTTAAGTAATTAAATTTTAGTTAAACAAATTCACATAATTTGCGAGGCCTAAATGATTGGGAGAAGTGCACAATAACCATTTTAGGAATATTTTTTTAAAGAATATGCGTTGTTCACATCGTATTTAAAGTTTGATCGCTTCATAATTAAATTTTAGACCTTGGGCCGAATTTTCAATCGCTAGCCTGAAATTTCAAATTTTAGATGACTGGATCTTTGAATGGCAGTTGGAACTTTAAACTTTGGATTTGAAGTTAGCTTGGTCTTTTCACAACTTCAGCCCGAATTCAGATCTTTGGGCTGAAGTTTGTAAAGTTCAACTCAGGAAGGGGGGCGGAATAGCTTGGGAGACCTTTGTACTTATCCATTTTTGTCGAGGTTCGTACTTACGAATTTGCCAATTAAATTCCTCAACTCAATTAAAACAAACATTTTAAACCCCTCTAGCTGTGTGTCTTTCAATCGCGCTAATGTGGACAAAACATTAGTATCCACATCCGATAAAAGTTGTCACGTCATTTTTTGTCTTTACAAATATTATTTTTATGAAAAAAAATATCAAATTGTAACAAATCTCTTAAAATTGGACCACCGGAAAAACGGGCCCTCTTGCCGCTTCTTGGCTAGAAGACCCATTCCCCGGAAAACTTTTGCTCCTCCATTCACTACTCTTCACATCTGCCTCCAGGTTTGAGCATATTCTTCTTTCTACAATCAGGTTCTATCAAGATGCTAATATCCCCCTTGGGAAATTTTCACAAGATAATTTGCTAAATCGGGTGAGTTGACCTCAATTGTCTCCACTCCAATTCAAGATAGTTCAATATTGATATCGAAGAAGCACATATGAAAGTGCAAATCATTTCCTTTCCTTCTCTCTAAAGAAATCAAACCTAACCCAGAAAACAGGAAGCTCGAACCCTTTTCAGTTTTGTTAGCTCTGATCGCCAAAAATCGGATAAAAACCCTGCATATTTTGGATTTGAGCCCTAGAAATCAACCCCTGCATACTGTGGGTCTTCCCTACTTTCGATTTCTCATCTCGATAATTCTGAGGAAAAGATACATATAATTGTAGATTTTGATTTAATGTCGTTGAAGAGATAAATTGAAGGTTTAGATAATTTTGAAGATTTTCGTCTTTTGATTCAGTATTTTGTTATGAATTTTTGGTTAACAGGGTCTTGAATATGTGTTTTTGCGTGAACATGATACATATGTGATAGACATATGAAAATTGGGGAAGTATTTGTTATTTAGGATTGAATGATTATATTATGTACAAAGTGGTGGAGAAGGAAAATCCTGTGGCGGTTATGTTAAGAATTGAAGAAACAAAAGCTCTTTGAATCTACAATGGAAATATGTTGCTGTGAAATCTGGAAGATGACGAAAGGGGAGGGCATGGAGAAAGGGTTTTTTTTTTGGTCATGTATTAGTCAAGTCTTTATATTCATGCTTCTTATTCAAGTGAAACTCACACACTTTGTCCAACTCAGCCATCAAGTTGCCACATAAGCTCAGTCTCAGAGGGGTTTAAAATATTTGTTTTAATTGAGTTGAGGAATTTAGTTGGTAAACTCGTAAGTATGAATACCGACATGATAAAAATGGTTAAGTACTGGGGCTCCCAAGCTATTCCACACATAGCCATAAAAGCTTCACTCTTTCGTAATTCATGTACCAAATCCAAATCATGAGGAGGAGAACAACAGTAGCCCAACACTATAGAAAGGATTCTTTTTTCCCCCTAAAGTACACAATTGGTTTCAGTATTTTATTTTCTAAAAAGATTGTTATTATTATTGTCAGATTTTATTATTTACCATTCACCGTGAAGAGGAGCCTAAAGAAGCAGCAACAACAACGCTCGTTTAGCATGAAGTTTCCCTTTCAAACTAAAGTTTATTATTAAAATACTTTAAATAGATTGCCTATGTTTTAAATAACACATAAAAATGAATACCTAATACTATGAATTTTATCATATTCAAATCTCTGTTAAATACAAAATAAATGGTCCTTAATCATCATATTCGAAAGCCACAAACTTAAATTTCAATATTGAAAATTCAAAATTTTGCGTTGCATCAAGTTCAACCCACAAATTAAGAAAAATAATTTGTATTAACCGTCATCTCTTTTTTCTTCCTGTTTCTTGAACCCGAAAAATCAAGATGAATAACAGAAAACTTTTGGAAGCAAAGTTGTATTATACAAATATAACAACAGTGCCGCAATTCACATTATTTTTATTTCATAGTTATACATAGGCAGCCCCTTAAATTTGCCACGATATTCCATTTAGACATACAAATTAAGATTGGTTTCAATTGAACACCTAAACTTCTAATAAAGTGTTCCAAATAAACACTTTCAGTTTAAATTATAGAAAAAAGAATTGCATATGTTTTCAAACGTCTATTAGATAGTTAATTTAATCACATATTTGTTAACCACATAAAATATATCATCTCTTTTAATTATACGCATTCGCCTCAATAAGCCGTAAAATCTCCATATATTTTATACTTGAGGTTGATAATATAATTTAAAAAAATGACATATTTTATATAATTAACTTGATTACCTAATAAACGAATGAAATTTTTTCCAAAATTTTACAGTGAAAGTGTCTAACAGAAATAATTTATTAAAAATCAAGGCGTTCAATTGATTTTTTTTTTTTTTAATTCAATTGCCTAAATGAAATATTTTGACAAATTTAATAGCTGGCTATCAGGCTATGTGTTAAGCATTTTATAATTGAAAAAAAATTGTTTTTGGTATCCCCGACAGCACGCAGTAAGAGCAATCAATTTGTAACAAACCCCACCAATATCTGAGAAAAAAAAATCCCTGAATTCTCTTCAATGGCGGAGGACAAGAAAGAGTCAACGTCAAGTTCGCCGCTACAAGAAGATCCGGAAGATCCTGTCAAATCCCCTCCTTCTTCCCCTAATTCCTCTACTCGCAAGGTCTCTTCATTTCATTTACTGTTTAGATTAGCAGATCCAACTTGCTTAAACTCTAGGTCTACTTGTTTTGGCATCTCATTATCATACTCACATTGATTTGAAAATAAAATAAAATATGATACTCTGTCCGCCCCAATTTGAGTAGCTAAATTGGACTAGATCAACTCAATGGTTTATAATTAAAATTTAGATTATTCAAATAGTATATGAAAAGTACTGTGTAAGTTGCAATTCGTCTCACGTCAATATGATAAAGAAAATACTTTTTTTATAATATTGGTCCAAGTTAACATAATTTGAATCTCGAAAAGCGAAAAGCGTCACTTGAATTGGGACAAAGGGAGTAATATTCTAAGCTGTTGATGGCCATGAAAATTTGTGGGTGATGAGTGAAGAAAAGCTGTGCATTTATATACACATGTAATTGGCATTTGAAGCTACTTGAAAGGACTTTTGAAATGTATCTGAATGAGATCATTTAAAGGTTTTTGGATGCTTTTTTCGTTTGGCTAAGATAAATAAAATCGTAGTAAAGTCCGAACTAGTATGGCTCTCTTCTTATTATGTAAGTGAGCTGTGGTTAGTGGTATGGGATAGAGGATGTTCACTAACTTAAAGATAGTGGGATAAAAGAAGCAATTTTTATACGATTTAAAACTGAGGGTTGGAATCATGAGAATTAAGTTATGGGTATTAATGGCTAAGCTATAGATATAGGTTTGTTACGGATTCTTTGTTCTATTTTCCTGGTTTGTAGCAGTTGAATGAATTTCTATATTTGGGGGGAATATGAAAAGTCCAATCTTGGTGGACGAGGTAGACCTAAAATCAGATTGAAGGAAGTAGTCTCAAAATGTCTTAGGAGTCTTGGATCAAGCAAATTTAAAAGCTAAGAACAGAATATAATGGAAGGAAAGAAAATGATCGATATCAGCAATATCGGTTAGTTGGAATTAAACTATTTATCCGTGTAAAGAGAAGTGTGAGATTAGAGAACTCTTAATTTAGTATTGGAACGAAATGAACTTGACTAGAGAGGAAAGGATATAGAGGACCTTTTTTCTCAGCACTAAGATAGTGCTGAGAGATATAGGCCCTAGTTACAACACTTCCAAAAGAGAAAACCCAAAAAACAAAAACCAAAAACCTGGTCTTGTACCAGTTACAGGGACCCTATGAGATCAACTAGAGACTCCATATCTTGTACTAAAGCTTCTTTACACCAAAAGTGAAACAAAAAAAAAAAATACAATTCATTTTGAACTTCTGTTTAGTATTTTCTGATCCTTCAGAAATAGCTACCTTGGGTTGATTTGGGATTGAGGCATAATTGGTTGATATTTTTCTTTGATGAGTTAGTTGATTGATATTGAAAGTTCATCCACATAAAATTACTAAACAAATGAATCCAGGAAGCAGTAAATCAAAGCATAACAGCAGGATATTGCTTGGAAATTTCAAAGATAAACAAGTTTTGACTGTCAAATTCGTTTGTACTCTAATGAAATTATAGTGCTTCCATCATTGATTTCTGTATCTCAATACACACCTTGTAATGGCCTCACTCTTTTGGTTGTAACTTTCCCCCAGCATTATCCTTTTGCTGCTGGTTAATAAATAAAAGCTACTCTTATAAAAAAAAGTCCTTTGGTACTCTAATCAACTAATTTCTTGTCAAAGAAAAAGAAACTAGTTAGATAGAGCTTAACTCAACAAAATCTCTAGTATCACATTGTGCAACAATTTCATAAATCTCTGAAGTTTGACCAAAAGTATTACTTTTTCAATTTTTTGCCAGCTCTTCATTCCTAAAAGTACTGATCATTTCTCATTGATAAGGTAAATTTTGTTCCTTTCTTAACAACAGAGAGTTGAACTAATTGGTTTGACTACTACACACAAGTACTGAGCTATTCTTTGTTTGGATCTTCTGGCAAATGATTTATTGAGAGAACTATTAAGCAAGGAAATTGGTTTGGCATCACAAAGAAAATTGTTGAAGAATTGTGATATAGAGTTCTAAAAGTAATACTGTAATAATTCGTCCTTGAACTCCAATAGTCCAAAGTACCTGTAAATATTGATTCACTAACATCCGAGGTTTCGTGAACAAATACCATGTTTGTTCCTTTCTATTTTCGTCACTGCGCAAAAACTCAAATTTCCATATCTTCATATTGACGGTACTAATTCTGGCATTTATTTGATCAGGCTTGCTATGCTGTTCTTCAAAGTTGGGTGTCAAAGAAGTTCATGACTGGATGGTGGGGAGCTTATCTCAAAATCCCTAAACTTTGCTTTTGCTTTATCAACTACTTAGACAAAGAAAATGTACTTTTGTTGGCTTGTGGGATACTCTTGCTTTCTCAGTGTCCTGTCCCTTGGAGACAGGATCGAGAAGTACCATTCATGGTCCCCCGTCCTTTCTTTCTATCAGTATCTCTAGTACGTTGGTGCCTACTTCCTTTGTCTTCTGTGAATCTTTATATACTAATTTTTGGTGGATATTGCCTTTTTTCAGTGTGGTCCTCTTCCCCGTGGCTGTTACATTTTTCATCACTTGGTGGTTTATTCAATTTGTTGATGGTTTCTTCAGCCCCATATATGAAAGACTTGGTATTGACATATTTGGTACGTCACTTTGGCATTGCAGGATTTTTTTCCCATTGCTGTAGTAACTTTTGATGCATTTATCATGTTGATAGTAGTGATATTTTTGGTAAACTATTAGCAGCATCATATTCCGCGTCTTCAATAAAAGCCTTTGTAGCTGGTAAATTTATAAGTGCTTCCTTTGTACTGACAGGCCTTGGATTTGTCACATCAATAACCTTCATATTCTTTGTCGGCATTTTTGCTTCATCATGGCTGGGTTCAACAGTTTTCTGGATAGGGGAATGGTTTATAAAGAGAATGCCCTTTGTCAAGCATTTATACTCTGCATCCAAGCAAATTAGTTCTGCTATTTCACCAGGTAATAATTACTGTTTGGTTGGGAGCTTTTAATTTCCTAATGATGAGGTATTTAATGAGATATAGATATTTTGAATGCAGATTTTGCTCTGCTAAAATGATCTTCGAAATCCTTTTCAATCACCTTGACGTAATGCTTTTAGGAAAAAATGACAGTTTTTCCGGTTTCATTGATTGTTTTTTCGATATTACCTGAAGATTGGGGAAAATTTAATCTAATCTGGTTTACTTTTTAGGACCAAAACTATCTTGTTTCAATCAACTGGTCCAAGTGATCTACCTCAACTGGTAACAATAGAAGCATATTATGCCTGAAGCACATGGCTGTTCATTTTTTCATTTGGTGTTGATGTTTGCATTAACAGTGGAAGGACATTAGGATATTACTCTGTTTAAATGCATTAGAATGTGGAAGCACATCAGAACCAAATAACAAAGCCTGTTCTTGGGTACATAGTGTTCGTGAGTTTTATTTGGACTTTTGATTTATTTCCCAACAATTTATGCATCTTGATTTGATGGGTGTCTAAGTTTTTAACATACCTATTACCGGTTATATGTGTGATAAGTGAAGATGAGATTCAGTTGAATTGTTGTGGTTCTTATATGTCGTATCTTGCTGGGTTTATAGGACTTATTTGATTTCTTTGGCTGGTTTTTAATACAGACCAAAACACCAATGCTTTCAAGGAAGTTGCTATAATTCGTCATCCCCGAATTGGTGAATATGCGATTGGTTTCATAACATCTTCAGTAACACTCCAGGTACTTTCATCATAATATCCTATATCAAAAAAACTTCCATTGGACTATCCTGAATGTATTTATTTTTACTTAAATAGTCGCAACCTATTGTTTTTGTACAACTTTAGTCCGTTGCACGAAAAACATCCTTTTTAGGTCCCATGTCCATTTCTGATACTTTTTGAACTTTAGATTATGCGTAAAACCTGTTGGAGCTTACAAACTTTTTATATAGAGATGGTCATCTGGAGGGAAAATGTCGGGCTGCCCGTTCTGTGTTTTGGTCTTCGGGGGGGATTTGCGTTAATACACTATTGCGGGGTGGTCTGGAGTTCAGGGCAGACTTGTGCTGTTGCATGTGTAGCTTCTTGTCTTCATTTTCTGATTGGTTGATGTGTTGTTAAAATTTTCTTTTTGTTATTCTTTTGGCCATGCCTTACACAAACTTGTGTTCTAGCTTTATATACTCTTTCCATATTCTTATACGAGTAGTAAAAAAAATTGATTCTTACTCTTCAAATGCCGTTGGTCCCATCTGAATTTGACTGTTCACCATTCTCCATAAAAATGTTTACACTACAAAAAAGGGAAAACAAGATGTGTACCTTAAAACAAAGTTAAATTTCGACTTGAAGTTATTTGATAATAATTGGTTGATTAGATATCTGTGCAACATATTGTCTGCTATGGCTCATTATGTTGGATTGGGATGAAAAGACGAAGTATAGGAGCTGTGTATGGGTCTTTTCATCATATGTTTATGAATTCAAAGACAGAGAAGAAGGGAAGGGGCTCTGCTTATATACTATCCCTTCAAGTTAGGCGAAAAAAAGAGGAAGTATATGTCATTTACTTCATTTCCGGATGTGCCAAACAACATTAGTGGTATGATAAACACCCTGTTGAAAGGAAGAATTATAGTTATGTCCATTCCCCTTTGCGTTTCCTCCCCTTTTACCAACATAGTGGAGTGCATTACATTTAAGAATTATAAGGATGAAGCATTTATCCCATTGATTTCATTTCAATTGCCATGGGTGACAAAAAGTTTGGACTTTAAGCTAGAGATCCATATGAATGTCGTTGTCCTTCTACCGATTCCAAATGCCTTTATTACCCTGTAAGATATATGTTATAGATGCATATATATATCATAGATATTGAATTTAAACAATTTTGACTACAATTTGTACTCTTCCGCTCCCTGCATTCCATTTCTCTTGGGGGGGGGGGGGGGGGGGGGGGGGACAAAGCAGACTAAAATTGGACTTATCTTGGAGATACTCTACCTTAGCCCTATTTCCATAATCCTTCTTGTACCAATATAGTGGAGTGCCGTACATTTAAGAATTATAAGGACGAAGCGCTTATCCCATTGATTTGATTTCAATTGCCATGGGTGACAGAAAGTTTGTACTTTAAGCTAGAGATTCATATGAATGTCGTTGTCCTACTGATTTCGCATTTCTTACCCTTAAGATATATGTTATAGATGCATATATATCATATATATTGAATTTAGATAATTTTGACTAAAATTTCTACTCTCCCACTCCCTCCCCCAGCTTTCCATTTCTCTGGGGGGAAAAGACAACAAAGCAGACTAAAATTGGACTTATCTTAAAGTTACCAGTTTCAATTTTTTTAAAAAAATATTGTACTTATCTTGGAGATACCCTACCTTAGGCCTATTACCATAATCCTTCTTATTTACTTCCTGCTAGTCCCTGCTTTTCTTGTTTCTCTGATCATTAAACTTATGCTCTTAGCTTTTGATTTGTTGCAGAGAGATCATGGGGATGAAGAGTTGTGCAGCATTTTTGTCCCTACAAATCATTTGTACATAGGGGATGTATTTCTGGTTAATTCCAATGATATCATCAGGCCAAATTTGTCCGTACGAGAAGGCATAGGTGTGTTCTAATCCTACTTCTCTGCCTTGCAATTCATTAATTAATGTATCTTTCACTTTTTTAAGTGATTGTTATCATGAATATTTACATTTGCAATTCAGATACGCCGCGTTACTTGGCTTCAGTATCATCATTTCTATTTTTGTTGTCAATGGAGATGTTTGGTCATTTGAGCAGTGGTTTACCATCTTTTTCTTTATTCTTTGTATTTCACCAATCAAATTGACCAATCATGTCCGGTCAAGCTTGGTCTATATTTTTTCTCCTTGGGTAAAGCCTTGTCGGACAAAGGAAATATCGTTTGTAATTAAAACTTAGTTTTATTTTCCATTTCGATGTACTTGCTGATATGTGTTGGTCGTGATCTTTTAAGGTAAAATTATATGTTTGGAGTATAAAGAGAAGCTTTTTAATTGAGATTCTGAGGGATGCCAGTCAATGATGCCTTGTCTTGCGGATAAAGAGGAGCTTTTTAATTGAGATTCTGAGGGATGCCAGTCAATGATGCCTTGTCTTGCGGATAACATTCTGCTCGTTGAGTGCCCCACGTAGGTTGAGAGAATGAGGTTGTCTCCTTTGTATAGTCTTGGGCAATGCTCACCTCATGAGCTAGCTTTTGAAGTGACAGGCCCTACAGCAGGAGTTACCTTGACTGAAGTTCTTTACATTATATGGTTTCTTTGTCCACCATGGACCGTTGGACAAGCTTATCAGTCATTTGACACACCAATTAATATAGTGTGTAGCTTTTCCAAACCAGTCCATTCACGGATTCACCTCACAGATGATACGCCAGCAGTAGAACAGAAAAAAAATCCATATAAGAATGGAGCTTGTTTAACATTTTGCTGCTGCATACACTGTAACAGCATACGTTATGCTCGTGTATTTACTACAACATGAAGTTCTCCTTTCTTGGTTTATTGCACTTGATAGAATCCTGCATTGTAATACTCTCTTCTTCCTTTTTTTTTTCCAGAGATCATCATCTCTGTGGGAATGTCAATGCCGCAGGTGATTTCTCCTATAGAAAGGATCCCAAGACAGAACGACCGGATCCCTCTAAACAGAATGTTGAAGTAAACAGAATCCTCATCTCTCGTGCTTACGATTTGCACTAAGCTACCATAATTTTGCTTTTGAGGAAAGTCACGTTTATTATGTTCGAGGTCTTCTATGTTTGCTTAATGTTTCAACATACCTGAAGTGATTAGTGACATTGGTGACTTTGTTGTATGTTTATTCTTTAGGATTAGAAGGAGGAGATACTGTTTGTTGGAAACAAATAGGTAGTGAGGCATTGTTTGGCTGTAGTTGGTTTACTCTAATTAACATTTCACCATGGTCCGTGTATATTCTTGTAACTTATGAGTTCTTGTTTTTCTATTATAAAATATAAAGAAGCGGTCAATACAGTCATCGACTTTTGTGATTACTTTTCAGAGGACTTGGCGTGGTTTCTTATCGTTGGATACTTGGATTAATGGGAGAATATCCTTTCCTTTTTTCAAATAAATAAATAAATTATAAGAGCTGTTTCATCTAAGGAAATACTTTTTTATACTTCCCTTAATCAAGAATAATATATTCCGGCACAAGTCGGACATTTTTATTGCACAAGGATGAGACACTAAAAGGTAAATCTCAGTTGCTGGAAGCAGGAGAATTAAGATACTTGTATGACGCAGTCAATGGGCTATGGATGCTCTAATCAGAAATGTAGTTTGTGTTGTAGTCATCTAGCTACGTCAAATCAAATAAATATAATTAGCAATGAATGACAAGCAGCTGGAATAGCTCAGTTGGTTAGAGCGTGTGGCTGTTAACCACAAGGTCGGAGGTTCAAGCCCTCCTTCTAGCGCTAATTTTTCATCTTTTCCCCCTAGCCATTTTTAACATCGGAGATAACAAGGGGAGGGATTAAAAAAAAAAAAGATTACTAGAATAGGAATAAAAAATTGGCACAGTTAGTAAATTTTCATGAGCTAGTGCGATAAATCAAATTGCTGAACTTTCACCCAGTTGAAATCAATAATTTGTTTTTTTTTTTTTTTGCTGCTGACGTACTTAAGTACAACAACAACATACCCAGTTAATCCCACAACGTGGGGTCTGGGGAGGGTAGAGTGTACGCAGACCTTACCCCCACCTTAGGTAGGGAGGCTGTTTCTGGAAGACTCTCTTTATTTTATGAAAAAAACTATGTTATGCTACTCGTGAGAACTGAAAACCGCATTTGTTTGTGAAGGCAAATGAGAAAAAAAGGTTGTCAAGGGAATATTGTCATTGTGATAATACCATAGTTTTTTATCAAACATATTTTTAAGTTGACAAGTTCCATTTTTTTAATTTTGGTGATACCGAATTGAGCATATTCAATGAATCTAAAGTTAGGCTTTTAGTTCACTTGCTAGATACTAAGATGATTTAGTAGCTAACAATTCGTTTGGTATTTGAAAATAAAAGTTTTCCCTTACAAGAACATTTTTTTTTACATCACCATTGCAACGTATGTCAATATTAGCTACTGTATTAGATGACTTTACAGTTTGCTTGTATGCTTTGGACCTAATATAGATACATGAAAATTACACAAAGCCACATGACAATTTACTGCCTGTCAAACTTGCGTCGGGCAGTTGGAGGTAGTTTCTCAGAAGGGCCAGTTGGAAGCTTTTGTCCGGTTTCTTGTTCAATTTTACTTTTCAGCTGCCTCAGTATTCGAATTTGACTAAGCTTTTCAGGTGAGAGCTTCTCCCAATATATCCCTGCAAGGTACATCAGAAAGGTTAGCCAGCTGCAATCCTCTTAGTCTCTTTAGTTTCAAGTTACTGGCCGACCAAGTTTAAGTGAAAAGCTCCAAAGACGAGAAACAAAAAGGGAAAAAAGAAAAAAGCACGGACAAGGACAATGAACACATACAAGAAGAGATTTCAGGTACTGGTGATGGCAATTATACATATGGATTTCACTAACCTTGAGGCTTTGGGATGGATGTGTTTGTAAAAATGACCCGAGTTGGAGTACATATGATGTCAACCGGCACATCATGGATCAATAGCTTGTCAAAAGGAATGTCATCTACCAGCTGTTCGTCGTGCACTGAGGAAGCCATCCATAGAGAATGAAGATCAATTTAGCAAATGTGAGAATTGTTGAAACAATACTTCCATAGTTTTAACTAGAAAAATTAGTTCTTTTGTCAACCAACAAGCAAGGTTTGCATATTAAGAGTACGAAAGGTTATACTTTGATGAAGAAGGGTGACTTTAGAGGGACGCACCAGATGTGACAACTGGTGTTGAGTCATCTATGGCCCCCATGTATCTTAGCATGCCATATTCAAGTTCAGCAAATCCCTACAGACAATGAGCGGTGTAATTCAAGGTAGATTTCCAAATAACACTTGGTCCTCAGCATACCAAAGTAACATAATGGGAACAAGTAAATGAAATCAAGATAATCATAGTTTCTTTTACTAGACACCTTGAAACTTTTCACACAATTTACAACAGAATGTGCATAAAATTCATCAATCCAATCCTAACACAAATATCTTAACTTCATATTTCAACGCCAGCACCATCCAAATCAAAAGGAAAAACTTGAAACACTCTCATACACAACAGAAGCGAACACATAAATCAACAAAATAAGTATTGTCACTCATAACTACTGCGGTATAGAGAAGAACTAGTAATATCGAGATCATAAAATCTGAAACTAGTAAAATCTTCAGTGACATTACATAGATTATGCTTCTTTTAGATAGTAATATGACCTTCCTGTGCATCCATTTGTTATAACGGCACATAATATAAAAGCTTAAAGACAGTAATATTGAATATAACCATTCTATAGAATACAAAAATATTGAATATAACCATTCTATAGAATACAAAAGCTCACACAAAGTTAAGAGCAGACATTACACTATGAGGGGAAAGTACCAAATCATACAAAAATGGACACATGCTCACCTCTCCCTTGCCAAGTCTAGCACCGGTCTTTGGGTCAACAGCAACTGAGCCAATAACAATTAAATCCACCTTTATTTTCTCCTCCAATCCAATTGGTCTTCCATATTTAGCAACTCCAGCAGAAGTGCAGGCCTCCTTAATGGTACCAGGAGATAGCATACTAGATTCAAGTACAGAGAAAAAACCTGTCCTAAGACGAGGCTGTGGTGTCAATAGCTGTTTCCCTCCTGCAAACGAATATGGTCTAGAAATGAGTAGCTCAATGTCAAATTATTAGACAAAGAGGAAACTCTACATCATTTTAAATAGTACGAGCATCCATTTTACCACCTTCTATTTCATCTATTTTTGGACGAAGTTGGAGAACGATCTATTTCTGTCATGAAAATATTGTTTACAAATTTGCAGACTAGATAAGAAAATTCCGAATTTGATAAAAAATGATTTGTTTAAACACTAGTTACACTACTATTATAATCCAGGGCTAATAACTCTACATTATTCATGGTAAAAAAAGAACTATACAAAAGTCTTGCTCTACTTTTTTTTCTTTCATTCTAATTCATCCCATTAAAACAATGGGAAAAAAACAAACTTCAAAAGTTTGAACAAAATAAGTTGAAGAAAACTAACCATTAAGTGTGAGAAACCTCACTTGCTTTTGTGGTGTATCTGGATTCACCTTCACACACTTGGCCACTTTAAACTCCTCCAATTCACTCAACTGCCAATAACGAAACAGACCAGAAAAATTTACGCGATGCGACAAACATTTAGACTATATTTACGATACATAGCTATAGTTTCAAAAAATTATGAAAAGTAGCTACATTTGGGTTTTGTAGCAAATACACAATACAGGCGCGTAACAGCTTTTTCGCACGATTTCAGCTGATACAGTATCCGCTGTTAATTTTTTTTTTTCTCTCCTTGATAAAAAAAGACAGCATGCACTGATCCAGCTAGTACCCGCGATTCAGCTAATGCAGCGCAACTGTACACACTAATAAAGACATACAGATGCGCTCATACAGCTGATACTCGCGATTATGTGTTGATACAGCGCTAAACTATAGCTACATTTCGTAATTATGCACTAAACTATAGCTATATATATATATTGTCAAACATTAAATTAGCTAACACATGAACCCCATTTCCTTTACTTATCCAAATTTCCCTCAAAGATCACTTTTTTTACTTAATTTAACACATAAAGATGCAATGTGGTGAACCTTATCGGCGGCAAGTGAAGCACCAATAAAATTGGGTATACGATGATGAACGGGTCTTGGAAATTGGGCTATGTTTTGGGCTTCCATTAAATCCCAAACCCGTTTTCTAATAACCCATTTCCAAGCTTTCGGGTCTTCTTCATTTTGGGTCTCTTTTTCAGATGTTTCAGCCATGGCTTTCCGAGCCTCGGCATCGAGCCTGTGACGCTCAGCTTCGTATGCAGCCTCGTCAAAAACGACGTCGTTTTTATTTTGGGAATCCACTTTGAATGATATTTTGGGAATGTTAGAAAAATTTAGAGAAATGGGGAAGTTGGATTTGGAGAGATTAAGGCTGTGTTTGGTTATGGAAGTAAATGGAAATGCAGAGGAAATTCGGAATACGTGTCCTTCCATGAAAGATAGCTCTCTCGAACTTCTTTTGGATTAAACAAGTGTTATTCCACTTGAATCAGTTAAGTAGTTATTTTGGTCGAATATATACATAGATAATTGCACGCTTATAACCTCTTCAGGATAAGTCCGGTAACCGTGGCTAAGTATTACTCCCTTTGTCTCAAATTATGTGATATAATTTGACCAGTACAAAATTTTAGAAAGAAAGAATTTTTTTTGAAAATTGTGGTCTAAAAAGTCATAGATATTTGTGTGATCGTAAATTGTTTGATTAAGGACAAAAGAGTAAGTTTTACGTTAAATTATTTCTAAATATAGAAATGTATCATTCTTTTTTAAACTGACTAAAAAGGAAAGTGTATCACATAAATTGGAACAGAGGGAGTATCTTTTTTTGAACCTATGTAATAAAAGTTCGGTTAAACGAAAGATCGATAAGAGCAACGTCTTGCCTATAAGACATAAAATATAGAATATGTCAAAAATTAGACACAATGACACAGCGTAATGGGAAATAAGTTGGGGTTCTAAAGTTTCTTAACTTAGTTTGTCTCTAGGGCAAGAGTTATAGAGTATATCGTAAGTCAGACACAATGAGACAGTGTAAAGTGTTGTCAATAGAGAATGAGTTGTTTTTTTTAAAGTCCTTGAGCTAAGCTTTACATCTAAGGTAAGAGTTATAGAGTATTTCATAAATCAGACACAATGATATAGTGTAAAATGTTGTCATGAGGCACAAGTTGTAGTTCTAAAGTACCAAAGCTAAGTTTACCCTTGGTTAAATTTATGAAGTATTTCATAAGTTAGACATAATTAGGTAGCGTAAAGTTTTGTAGTAGGGTATAAGTTGTTTTTTTAAGTCTGTGAGTTAAGTTTTGCCTCTAAGGCAAGAGTTATAGAGTATTTCGCAAGTCACACACAATGAGGTAGTGTAAAATGTTGTCTGTGGAGCATAAGTTGTTTTATTAAAGTCCCTGAGCTAAGTTTTATCTCTAAGTCGAGAGTTATAGAGTATTTCATAAGTCAAACACAATGAGGTAGTGTACGATGTTGCTCACAGGGCATAAGTTGTTTTTTAATGTCTTGCCTCCAAAGCAAGAGTATAGAGTATTTCATAAGTTAGACACAATAAGGTAGTGTTAAATGTTATCCATGAGGAATAAGTTGTTGCTCTAGTTAGAGTCCCAAAGCTAAGTTTTGCCTTTAAGGCAAGGGTCATATAGTATATGATAAGTTAGACACAATAAGGTAGTGTAAAGAGTTGTTCATGGGGTATAAATTGTTTTTTTAAAGTCCCTGACCTAAGTTTTACCTCTAAGGCAAAAGTTAAAATATTTTATAAGTCAGATACAATGAGTTAGTGTACAAGTTAGAATATTTCATAGGCCAGACACAATGAGTTAGTGTACAATGTTGACCATTGAGCATAATTTTTTATTTTATTTTTAAGAGTCCTGAGCTAAGTTTTGCCTCTAAAGCAAGAGTTATAGAGTATTTCATAGTTAGTGTCAAATGGTGCCCATGGGCCATAAGTTGTTCTAATTAAGTCAATGAGCTGAGTATGTTGGCGGATGGCCAAAACATACCACATTCACACAAGAATAAATCAACTAAACAATGGTAAATTCTTGAAACAACTCATGACATAACCTTCATATAACAACAACAGAAGCTAAAGAAACACAAAATGCACATTAGTCAAACAATATAAATGTAAATTCTCTTTTTTATTGGCTATTCTAATTACAAACTATGCAGATGATTTTCTTAACTCTTTTGCTGTACAAAAGTCATCATTTTCAGTATTATAAGCGCGATTAGAAACAACGATTTTGTTGGAGACAACAGAGAAAATCCAGGACCATCAAAGTCATTTGCTACTTTACATCTCTTCATTTTCCTATCAACCAAATCATCAATCTTCTCAGAGATTTATGAAATCGTTTCATGAGAATAAGAAAATTTGAAGAATACAAAATGAATTTGGAATCCTTCAGTAGAAAAAAAAAACAAAACTGAAAAAGTAGCGGAGGGAGAAGTAGCGGGTCTGAGAATTGTAGATTTAACGAGTGTTTGTTGAAGAGTAATTTTATCCAACTAATTTTCATTAAATTAAATGGAGGCGATTAGTGACATTGTTGACTTTGTTGTATGTTTATTCTTTAGGATTAGGAGGAGATACTGTTTGTTGGAAACAAATAGGTAGGGAGGCATTGTTTGGCTGTAGTTGTGGTTTAGTCTAATTAACAATACACTATGGTCCGTATATATTCTTGTAACTTATCAGTTCTTGTTTTTGTATTATAAAGAAGCGGTCAATACAGTCATCCAGTTTTTGTGTTTACTTTTCAGAGGACATGGTGTGGTTTCTTATTGTTGGTAAATGAGAGAAATTGTTCTTTTTTATAAAAATTATATAAGAAATGTTTCATCTAAAAAAAGTATTTTTTGTATTTCTCTTAATCAAGAATCTTTTATTCCGGCACAGGTTATACATTTTTTACTGCAGATGAGACTTTGCAAAAGGTAATCTCAGTTGCTGGAGGAGGAGATATTCATTCAATGGGCTATGAATATTTCAATCAGAAATGTAGTTTGTGTCCACGTCAAATCAAATAATTGTAAGAATAAATATAATTAGCGTTCAATCACAAACAGCTGGAATAGCTCAGTTGGTTAGAGCGTGTGGCTGTTAACCACAAGGTCGGAGGTTCAAGCCCTCCTTCTAGCGCTAGTTTTTCATCTTTTTCCCCTAGCTCCCTGACATTTTAACGTCGGAGTAAGTAAATTTTTATGAGCTTGTGCGCTGATAAATCAAATTGCTGAACTTTGACACTCTTGGAATCTACAATTTGAAATTCTTCTTTTTTTTTTTTTGCTGCTGACGTACTTGAATATTTTCTTTATGTTGCGAAAAAAGGGAGAAAAAAAGGATGTTAAGGGAATATTGTCATTGCGATAATAGTTTTTGATCAAACATATTTTTAAGTTGATAGAAGAATTAATAAATCACCTCAAATATCTTGCTTAACCCTCGATACTGTTATAGTTTTGGATTTTATGAGAACGAGAATAAAGAAGACATTGGTCACCTGATCTTCAAAAATAAACATAGAAACATTTTCTGTTCAATGATGTAAACTTGAAAGATATACAAGCGGTACCCTTTTGATCTGAATTATTGACAAATGCCATTTTTATATCTAATAACCAATTGAGCATATTCAATGAATCTAAAGTTACGCTTTTTGTTCTCTTGCTAGCAAAGCATGTAATAGTAAGATGATTTAGTAGCTAACAATTCGTTTGGTATTTGAAAATAAAAGTTTTTTTTTACAAGAACATTTCTTTTACATTACCATTGCAACGTATGTCAATATTAGCTATTACATGACTTTACAGTTTGCTGTACGCTTTGGACCCAAAATAAGTACAAGAAAACTACAGAAGATTACATAACAGTCTACTTCCTGCCAAACTTCACATTTTTGGAGAAAAAGTAAAATATATCAGCGTCGCCGGGCAGTTGGTGGTAGTTTCTCAGAAGGGCCAGTTGGAAGCTTTTGTCCAGTCTCTTGTTCAATTTTACTTTTCAGCTGCCTCAACTATACCCGAAATCTCAATATAACACTCAAACTATTAAGACGACCTATTACACTCCTGACAATCTAAAAAGTGAATTTGATAAGTCCCGGACGGCAATGATATTTCATATTCGAAGAATTTTGAGCTCTTTCTAGTCTACTATCATCTCAGCAATTCATTATATGAACTGGTGTTTTCAGAACTTAAAGCTACAATTCTCCTACAGACTATAGCAAAGTGGCAAACTGGATTATTTTTATGATTGCAACTTCAGGTACAAACAAAGACTTTGAAGCTAAATTCAATAGCTCAACGTATGTATTTCTGTGGCATTTATAACATGGTACAAGATCATTACATTGGTCATTGTAGTCTGAAATTGAAGGTTCTTTATCACCAACCTGCGCGATGAAAATTATTGTATGAGCTTTGATTCAACTACAGCCTACGAAGAATCAAATGCACTGACTTTTGTCGTGCATACTTGCCAGGCCATAGTTATCATAACAGTTGAGAAAAGCAAAAGAAGATGTTTTACATGTGAAATGACATGCTTCCATAAACAATCAATAAGATTATTAAGATCTCGGCATTGTTAATATACATTGTTCTATTTTGTTAATTTGAATTTTGAGTAGATTTTACAAAAGGAAAAAAAAAGTAGTGAAAGAGGTCTCCATAAAGTTTATGTCAGAGCTTTCTGCGGAGATGTATCTCTTCTCATATCATTGCGACTTTCACTTCCTTTCAGTTTGAACAAGTTTATATGCTTTTCATTTGGTGCAGCTTCTCTTTTTTCCTGTAATGATTGAATTTACGTTTTCCTGTTCTGCCAATGTAGTTGTTCACCTCAGTGTTTTGATATATCTTTTATACAATGGGAAACAAACTTCTTATGGGTTTTATCACAATTCAGGCATCGTGGAACTTCGGAGCCAAATAAGATTAAATAGAAGAATCCTTAAGTACGCCACAAACTGGAAGAACTGATTGTTGGATCCAAGATTGCCAGTGTAATAGCTATTCTTACTGGTAAAAGAAAGAGTGAGAAAATTGGTAATGTTTCTCTATCATTGGGTTCAGCTAGAGATAGTTGGTCTGGATAATTTAGGCATAGCTGCTACAAGGGTTGCTCTTGCTTGGGATGCTTCAGTTTGGTAAATGGTTAACATGAAATTTGGGACCAATACTAGAGGTATAATTTATGGTGGTTACTAAATGTTACTCCTTATAGATTTACAATACACACATATACCATCGGTCAAAGCTGATAAGAATATTTTTAATTGCGTTAGTTGTTTGTCATCAAAAAGAATATTTTTAGTTGTTGAACTTCTTTTTCATTCTTGTTTTCGGTTTTGCTCATAATTTCTATTGTTGTATAATATTTGTAGGCTGTTGCTGGACTTTTAATTTTCCCTACCTTTCCTGGTTCTTTTAAATAGCTGTTTGCATGGTATGGAGATTTTGAAAGCTGAAGAGAGGAGATTTGAGTTTTCAACTTTCCATGCAATTTTAGAGTTGTCTTTAGCTGGAATTCTTCCCCCAGGCATTGCGGTAATGGTTACAAGCCAGACGAGTAGTGGTGGTCGCGAAACAAGTTGAAGCTTTTATAAAAGAATTTTTATCAGAGCCGGCTGCGGAAGTGCTTGAGTTACGGAGTTAGATTGTCCTGATGTCTGTCCCGTGGCTCATATTAAAGCGATGATAGGCAAGCAAAAATTTCTGAATTACAATCATTGTGAGAAAAAAACGTTTCCTTAAGCTTTGAATTGGTTGACTAGATCACCAAAATATGTCATTTTAGACATTTTCTTGGCGGATGATGAAGTGACTGTAACATGGACAAGGCAAACACGTGTCTCTAAGTAGTTGGGAATATAATGGCCACAAATCAATTTAGTAGTATTGATTCTTATGGAGGTAGAATGTTGTTCTTTGGATTGCAGTGATGTTGACATAATTTAGTCCTGATGGCTCAATTATCCTGTAACAATTCATTCATTTATTCATATTTGGTTCCCCACGCACTCATATGCCCCCCCCGTCTTTTCCAACATCTTAGAAGTCGAAGTTAAGAGGCATATTAAAACTTACTTAAGTGTGAGACAACTCTTATGCTCGGGACAAATATACAGTGCTAAAGTTTATATTAGGACATCAACAGACATTTAAAATGCGACTTATATAATTTGCTTTAATCTTACCAAGTTTTATTATACATCCAAGAACTCCAAACGCTTGCAGATTTTCGTGTTGGTCCCCTGCACAGCACGGGCAACCACGATTAGTATCATACAGAGCATTCTTTTTCTTGTTCGGCCTATTGTTGCTAATAATAATTAACTCCGGAGGTTTGCTTAATATATGATGAATTATACAAGCACTATAAACAAGCCATACATTTGGAGTCGAGCTTGTTATTCGTCACAAATAAAAAAAATCATTCATTTGATTTTCTTTGTCATTCGTACAAAGCGTAAAAGATAGGAAAATAAAAACATAGCAACTACTGAAATTTAACGAAAATACAAATGCATATTACTATTTTTACTCCGGAAATCGACAACGAAAAATATTGAAATCCCAAGATTCTTGTCTGCAGTCACAGCAATACCAACAGTCACCGCAAGTATAATCCGTAGGACTATGAGGACCACACGCTGTTCCACAAGTGATTATATCATGAAGTTGTGGAAGTAATCTCCTTTTGAGTCCTGATAGAGAGTGATCCACATTGCTTACAGCCAGAACTTGGGTCTTTGATGACCACATCACGTCGACTATAAAACATCATCATCATAATTACGATCAAGTTATGACCGGTATAATATGGAATATACACATTCAATCCACATGCATACGAAAACACATGCATATCTAGACTGGACATACTGAAATATGTATACAATCACATGAGTAATAACTACATACATGTTTACAAGCATAATAATATAAGACTATAACGTATAGACATAAAAGAGAAATGTGTACTAACCAGTGATCGCCATGAGAAGAACAACGAAGATCAAACCAAATTTAAATGATGCCATATTAGGTAAAATACTTCAAGCTTTAAAGTTATTGTATGAATATGGCATTGCTTCTCAAAGTCATAATTTATAGACCTCTTTAATTGAACTTTCCGTACGCAAGAGTGAATACATTTTTGTTCTTTAATTATTCATAACTTGCTTTATTTTTTAAGTATTGCCTCGGTTGACCTGATATCTAAGATAATGCAATCAATTAAAAATTCGAAAAAAAGAACAAGCATTCTAATGAATGAGACATTATGACCTGGAAATAATGTACATGTCACTACAAAAAATAAAGCTTTTGCCAACATCTTATGTTGTCATATATTGAGTGTTGTTTGACACTAAAAAGAGTCAGTTGTACATCTTTGCGATAAGCTCCGATGCACAAAGTCTATGCGCTCCCAATGATTCCAATTAAATTAATAAGTTGACCTAATTTCAGATTCGTAATTTATGGAAGAGGCACGTGCGTATTAATGAAAATGAGCTTGTGATACGATAAGAAGTGTGTCCATATCAAATATCCAGATTGTTGATCTAATTGGGTTCTACGCGTTTTAGAGATTTTTGGGTCTTTGTCCTATTTTGAGACCGTGTATTTGCTTTGGTTTATTTCCTTTTGTTGTTTTGTTTAGACTATTATTATTATTATCAATAAATATCCCTCCACCAAGTATTACTTAGTGCTTATTATAAAAAAAAATGAAGTCGATTAATAGCATTTACATTTTGAATATGACTATCACTTAATTCAAGGAAACTGTACACAATTTTTTTAATTTGGGTATTTAAGATTTTACACATTACTAGTATTTCCCATTAGTATTTAGCATGTTGGATTTTATGAAGTTTGTATCACTTTACGTAAGCTATTTTATATGGAAGTACTTGTATTTTTACTGGACAAAAAAATAAAATTTATAGTTCTAAACTATGTTGCTCGGATTCTCCAAACTTGTGATTTTTTATACTTGTCATGTGGTTATAATAAGTACTCCCTCCAGATCAAAAGGAGTGTCCACTTAGCCATTTGCACACCCCTTAAGAAATACTAACTCCTACGTATGTAAAAATAGGTAATTTGACTAAATTACCCATAATTAAATAGATATTAGGATTTGATCATTTAACACATAATAAAGGCAATTTTGGAAGAATAAGATTACTTGTTTCTTGATTTGGTATGTGAACACTCATTTTGAATAACAACAAAAAAAAAAGGGTAAGTGGACACACTTGTTGATCCGGAGGGAGCATTTGTTTTCAAATTAAGTTATTTTTAAAATTAAAAATATGTTATTCTTTTTTAAATACATTAATAAGAAAATATTATTATCCTTTTTGAAACGAGAACAATACTATTGATCTTGTGAGATCCAACTTTCGTTTCAAAAGTTAAAACTCTTCTCATAGTTTTTCTTTTTTTCGCTGAAACAAAGGGAAAAAAAGAACTCTTCTTTTTCTTTTTATTGTGTGGGAAGAAAGACTGAAAGAGTGTACAATCGGACCAAAAAAAAGTGTACATAGGCATGGATGATAAAAACTAAAAAGCATTCCATCGCTATGATCGGTTAATTGATTTTGTAGTCTTTACAAATATATTTCTAATTTTTATAAATTATATAAAAAATCACATGAAACATCTAAAAATAACACACAATTATTTGCAGGGTCATTTTCTTCTATTTAAATTGTAGAGGATGCAGTTGACCCATTTTCTAGATTCGTGTTTGTTGGCAAACATGTTACTGTTAATAGCCAATATGAATAATTAACTGGGGAGGTTTAATTTATATGGTCCATTCCACATTGTTTAGCATAGTTCGAAGTATGAGGGTCAAAATATCTATTTTTTTTGTGTAAATTCGAACATAAATTCTTCACGTTTTCGAAAATAAATATTTTCATATTTGAAAACTGGCATAAATAAAATAAGTTAAAATAGTTAATAAATTAAAATATAAAAAATATTTAAGAAAAACGTGGGTAAAAAAGAAAAATCTTCGAAACAGTAAATTTGTTGAAAACTAATTTCATGTTATGTATCTTTTTTAATGGGCATTTATTAGTACTTAAATTCGCCTATATGCTTTGCAGTGGCGGAGTTAGAGGGAGTGGAAGGAGGCTGAAAAATTACACTATATATATAAAGATCAATTTATTCTTATATATACAATAGATGATCAACCTATGAAATTTTTTATTTCATCATTAATATATACTAGGTATTTTTGTATTTACTTCTAGAAACATTTCTAACAAACACACTAAAAAGAAATATAAATTCCTTCATAGCTAGTCTGAGAAAAAGTATTACGTTAGAGCAGTGGCGGAGCGACTATATGCCGAGGGTGTTCATCCGAACCCCCTCGGCGGAAAAAAACACTGTTTTTATAAGCTTAAAATTATTTTTTATGTATATATCGTAGATGTTGAACCCCCTTAGGCTACTTCGTATGTTTACTTTTTTATATTTTGAACCCCCTGGGCGGAAATCCTGGCTCCGCCAGGTGTTATTTAGCAAATCAATACGACATAAGATGGTGATGAATTGGTTAAACTCACCCAATGGGGAATTCACCACCCAATTTGCCTACAAAATCCACCAACACACCCAACACCAACCGTTTGAATACACCTGCATCTGGGAAACTAAATGCCTTAATAAAATAAAATCCTTCCTCTGGTTACTCCTTCATGAAAGAATCCCTATAGCTTGTCTACTAGCCAACAGAAACATAATCCCTTCGAACCTTTGCCCTTATTGCTCAAAATCTGAGACAATCTAACACATATTATTTGAATGTGTGAAAAACAAGACCATTTGGACTGAACTGTCCATCCCCACCCCTGTTTCAAATGAACACTTCTCAACATGGCTAAAAGATAAATCTTTTTCCCAAAACAAAATCAGAGGGTCTAACAACTCCTCAATACCACTAGATTTCCTGATGCCATCCATAATGTGGTCAATATGGAATAACAGAAACAATAACACCTTCAAACACACAAGGTCCAACCTAAACTCTTATAAGGCCTTCAACCTTGCCTTGGAACTCTACCACATAGGACCATACCACCACTACAACCCAACCCATAAGCAAATAGCAGTACATTGGCACAAACCCCTTGAAAACATTTACAAGCTTAACACGGATGGAGCCTACGGACCCATCACCAAACAAGGAGGTACCGGTGGAATCAGCAGAGACTCTGCTGGACGATGGAAGGAAGGATATGCATCGTATATCTCATGCCAATCAGCACCCTATGCTGAAACACAAGCTCTATTGAAGGGATTGGAATTAGCATTCATAAAAAATCTGTTCCCACTGGTTGTGGAAATAGACTCGCAGGTGTTGGTAAACTTGATTAACAATAATACCACATGTCCTTACATAAATATTGTTAATGATTGCAGGTTCCTCCTGCAAGAAATGGGGATACTCAGAATACACCACATTCTCCGGGAGGCAAATGCAGTGGCGCAAGAACTAGCAGTGTATGCAAAAAGGAAAGGACCATCGAATCATGAAGAAGAAGAAACATGTTTTTGGAACATAACTAGACCCCGCCCTTTACTTTACTTGCTTTCTACAGAGACAATTTAGGGATAGCTTCTTGCTTTCTACAGAGACAATTTAGGGATAGCTTCTTTTCGAACTATACCATAAATGTAATAACTTTATTTCCAGTTTTATTTAATGTATCTTCAGTTCAACAACAACCAAAAAAAAAAAAAAAATTGGGTCGTGCCACATTTTGCTATCTTATGCTAAAATTTGCCTAATTTTTGTTTTGACGAACTTGGCTTTTTTTTTTCAATCATACTTGTGAAATGATCATGAAATTATAAAGCGCAGAATGAAGTAAAGAACACAAATTTTTTACGTGAAAAATCACCCGAGTCAAAAATGTAAAAATCACAACCTATCCGGTCAAAATAGTTCTTGCTTGAAGCAAATTGTAATCTAAGTCTTAACTCTAAGCCTTAACCCCAACAATCCTAGACTGTTGCAAACCCCTTCAAGTTAACTCTAATTTGAAAGAAGATGAATTTAATTCTAAGTCCTTCACCTCTTCAAACTAACTCTAGCTTAAAGGAAATTGTTTCCCAATTAAATGAAAATTATAAACGCTTTAAAATAATCAAATTAGGTTACAACTCGATAGCCTATTACAATAAACCAAAACTTGGACTCACTCGTAGCTTGTTGGCTAAGGTTTTAAACTATGTTTATTTGAAGAAAAAAATTGGTCAAAATGTTCTTTAAAAATGTAATTTTGAAGAGCAATAATTTGTGTTTGACTAATCAATTGAAATTTGAAAAGGCATTTTTTTGTGAATATTAGAGTATTAATTTTACTTGATCAAGGTTCCAAAAGTAATTTTTGAAGAAAAAAAAAATACTTTTTCAACTTCTATCTGCTACTACTAAAAACATTTATTGTTTTCCCTAAAAATTTGGTCAAGTACCTCAATTATCCAAAGTAAATATTTTCTTAAAAAAAAAAAAATCTACTTTCCTAAGACTTCCATCAAACGTTTAGGATTACAATGCTAAGAATCAGAGAATTTAAACACGTGGTTATTTCATAAAACAGAGTCATCAGGTGAGATCAGATAATTAAGCCGGGCATATTAGCCACAATTAACCGTATTTTTCTGAATATTTTGACCAAGAGAAAAAATAAAGTAAAAGAAAAAAAAAAGGAAAAAGAAACAGAACAGTGCAATTCAAGAGCTGGTGTTCTTCACAGGAAAACAGTGTTAAAAAGAACTAACACTAATGTAAGATTTAATTATTATTTTTTCCTTTATCAACTGATTCTTTCAAGATTTGAGAATGTTGTGATTTTGGGGAAATAATAGTGTGCTATTGTGTTTTTAGAAAGTGATGGATAGGTATCAGAAAGTGCAAAAGCCAAGAGCAGAGAATCCTATAAAGGAAAATGAGATAAGAATAACAACACAAGGCAGATTGAGGAACTACATTACTTATGCTACCAATCTTCTTCAGGTGCTTTACAATTTTCATTTTATACTGACATTTTGGCTATTTTTTGTAAATGTGTATGATCATTTATGCAATCTGTGCAGTTTAATTTTGGGTGACCTTTCTAGGGATAAAATTCATGAATAGTCACTTTTCAGCTCGTGTAATTGAAAAATAGTCATTGTCATGCATGGAGGTTCCCCCCGAAATTTGACTCCATGACATGGATTTTTTTTTTTTCAATTATAGGGCCGAAAGTTGGCAAGTGGACGTCATTTCTACCATTTCTAGTTTGCATGTCCGATCATTGATCGCAAAAGTTTCTACAATAATTTGGGTTGCTTGCTAGTATAGTTCCCTAGCCACGATTGTGTTGTTTGCTAGACTTATCTAAGAATAAAAATGAATCTGCCCGGCTGATGGTCATTGCGAGACTAGTCTAAGAATAATATATGATGAATCTGCCCGGCCGATGGTCATTTCTAGACTAATCTAAGAATAATATACGATGAATCTCCCCGGCTTGATGGTCATAAATAGAAAGAGTAAATAGAATTTTTAATACTTTATTTATGTACAACTAGAGAGTATCATGCATTCTAATTGGATTAGATTAATATCCTTAAATGCCGATAAAAGTTTTGTAAGTAAATAATTACTCAATGAGGGATGTAAACTGTAAAATACATTATAAATGCAACCATTTGTACCTTTTTATTCTCTATCTTTCTTTGGCTGTTTTTTGAAATAATGGTGTGTGGTTTATTTGTTTTGAGATCCTAGTTGTTGGTTTACATGAAAGTGGATCCATTCTGGTAAAAGTGGATCTTTTGATAAATGAAAAATGTAAGAAAGAGAAACTAGGCTAAAATAAACAAGAGCTTTTATGAGAGAGTAGAAGTATTTCAGGTAGGAAAGAAGTATTACAGTGCCTTTGTTTTGGTTGAGTTACTTGAGTATGTATGAGATAAGTGCTGATAAAATTTGGTTCTGTACTGAGTGGACAATGAAAGGATGAGAAATATATCTGAAGTAGGATAAAACGGGAGTATAAAAATTTCCATGGTATTGGACTATTGGGTATAGCAGCATATGTATTATGTCATATATTTTTAGCTACATTACATCTGGGAAAATTTCACTTATAAACAATTTATAGGTCAAAATTATATATTCATAGCCCATATTTTAAATTACAAACCTACAACCCAACATTTCATGGCCCAACTTGAATATTCACCTTTATACAATAATATACAACTTTATACACCTACTGTAGACAATGTATATACCTTGTATAAAAGTGTATAATAATGTATAAGACTAGTAAAAAACTGAAGAGGAAAAAATTGGGTATGGCCAGTAATTAAAAAAAGATGGGCTAAAACGGGTAAATATTTTGCCATAATTGGCATACAGTGCAAAATTCCCTATGTATCTACCATGCCACAATGTTTTAGTTTGTTTGCTATGCCCTCAGCTTGAGAGTAAACCATATAATATTCGATTCCATTGAGTCGACATAAAGTACTGAGGATTTAATTAAGCTTTCATGTTTCTGTCAGCTTAGTGCTTGACAATTTTAGTTCCTGCTCTCTTTTGCAGGAGAAAGGATCTAAAGAAATTGCTCTCAAGTCTATGGGCAGGGCCATTAGTAAAACAGTAATGATAGCCGAACTGATAAAGGTGCAGCAGATTAATTGTTGTAGCTTGTCCATGTGATTATGTCCATTTTACCGCATATAAAAAAAAAGGGCAGCCCGGTGCACTAAGCTCCCGCTATGCGCGGGGTCCGGGAAAGGGCCGGACCACAAGAGTCTATTGTACGCAGTCTTACCTTGCATTTCTGCAAGAGGCTGTTTTTACCGCATATATTCTTCTAAAATATATCTCAGCATAATGCACCTATAGTCTATGTTTCTAAGCTCAGTAAATCATGTAACAATGTAATCTTTATGCATCAGAGAAAGATCGTTGGCCTTCATCAAATCACATCGATTGGTTCAACTGATATCACTGATACGTGGGAACCTCTAGAAGAAGGACTTCTTCCGTAAGATGCATCTTAATTTGGTCCATATAAATTTCAGCTGATGTTGGTTGTTTGATAATTTGCTCACGTTTCGTTGTTTATTACCTAATGCAGGCTCGAGACTACTCGTCATGTATCAATCATCACAATCATCCTTTCCAAGAAAGAGTTAGATACTTTATCAGCCGGGTAATCATGATTTATGAAAACTGTATTCAGTGCTCTTCCTTTTTTTGAATTGGTTACCTCAGTTCAGTAAATGTGCGGTCAATCAATGAATTACGTTGATATAATACTAGAAGAAACTGAACTATGGTAATAATTGACATTATTACTTATGATGATATCGTGATTAATATTAGATTTGGTCGTCTGTTTTAATTCAAAACAATTCCTCTAACGTACTTCTAATCGTTCTTTGTCTAAGAACTAATATATTTAATTGAGAACTGCATGTTAGTACTAAAATTACCTCATTCGGATGCTTTTGTATAACGATATTACTTGCATATTTCTTATTTAACTTCTAGTATATAATAATTTTACACTATTTGATCATCCAAAAAGGCAACTACAGGTAACTATCCATGAAAAGTGGAAACTGTAATCTGGAAAATAAGGCACACTACGTGCTACAATAGGTTAAAACACTGATATGATAATGCTTTACATTGTCAATGTACAAAAGTTAAATCCATCTCTAAATATCCCGCTTGGTACATGTAGCCACTACAGATATCATCAATTTTCAGATGCTGTAACTATGTCTCCGTGATCGCATTTCTTCTTTGCCCCTTCTTCATATTAAGATTTTCAGGTTTTGGTTTCAAGAAAAATAAATATTTGCAGGTACCAACCACCTATTCCAGCAGATCAAGTCAGACCACTTACTGAATATGATTATGCAGGAGGTATATTGGTCTCATTTGACCTTTCTTTTATGCATTATCTTTTGAAATTCTTGAATTTTCTAGCAATATGCAGCCCCTTATATTGTGATTATGTTATGAATTTCCCTTCTTTTCCTGCACATCCTTGGATGAATTAAAAGAATTTGGATTTGAAGGTTGAGGTTCTCCACATTGTCACCCTTTTTACTATAACCTGAACCAATCTGGCCATTGTTGTTGCTAGCAAATCCAATTAAAGCAAATTTCTCAAGGTACAAACTTTCAGCTATATTGTTTTCGAGAAGATAGTTTGATGAAGGATGAACTGTTGGTCAGCTATATAGGCTGAGAAATTGATAAAGTAAACCCTGTGCAAATGTATATTTTTTTGCAAAGCACTATAACTTTGCATCAATAGTATTAAGCTATCAAAAAGGAAGACCAAAGAATTTTTTTGTGAATCTTCGTTCACTGTGTACAGGGCGTTTTAACAATGGTGAGCCTGGATATGGTGGAGACGGCGGATGGAAAGAAGGGCGTGGATATAATGGTAGAGGCCGAACTGGAGGAAGAGGTCGTGGTTATCGTGGACGTGGTAACAACTATGGTGGACAAGTTGGTTCAATGCCCATTCAAGGCCAGGGTATGCTACAACTTTTTTCACCTAAGATCCATAGTACTAACTACTAATTTTTCATGTAAAAGGTATTGGTTCTGCTATTCTTGATGTATAGCGAGATATGATATTCATGTCTTATCTTTTAACATGAGATCTGATTTCTTGCAGGTCGGGGCCAAGGACAAGGACAAGTACAGGGACGGGGTAGAGGTCGTGGTCAGGGTATGAAAACAAATGGTCCTGTCCGGGCATCAGTTGCTTATGTCTGAATGTTAGGACAAGTCACTTGCTATTATTACGAGGTGTCCACGCTTGTGTTCATCAAAATCTAATAGAAACTCAACCCTAATACACTTATCATTTTTTCAAGTTCTTTTAGTGCACATCTGAATTATCTTTAATGAAATTGATATGTTTCTTGAATTATGGTTAAGCTATAGTATAAATTTCTTGGTATTGGCAAATGCTTTGCGACCCCCCTTTTTGCAGTGTTTGATAAAGTAGATGGGGTAAGATCTAGTCCCCTTCTTTCGTGTTTTTCATAAAATGATATACAATGCCCCCAAAAATCATCATGGAAATTTGATTTAAAAAAAGATGGGTTTGTAAAAAAAAAAAAAAAAAATCGTGATCGTGCATATAGCAAAAAGGTCTATTGGCGAATAGATCAACTTGGGCGGATTAAAATGGGGTGGGGCTGGTCATGTTTTCATGAGCTTGATTTCTCACCCCTTCATCTCCCCATGCATAGCTTCTAAAATGATTTCTTAACCCCATAATATGATAGCTTTGTTTTTAAAAATTTTAATTTACAAGGATATTAAACAGATTTGAAATAGAGAATAAGCCTATGTCAGAAAGGCGCAAGTGACTCGAGGATGGGCAGATCAATAGGATTTAAAGCATGTAACACAACTTAAATGACTCTGGTCATCTAATACGTCGTTTTACAAATCTTACATGTTTACAACTTTTTAGGAAATTTAATTTATGAGCATATCATTTGTTTTGTAGCAATATCATTTTTGTTGTTAAAATATTACGTGTAAGTCATTAAACAAACTTAGAGAAAAGGAAGTATAAATTAGTTCACTAATTTTTTTTTATCTGAAGGTGAGTTGGTGATAATAAGCTTAAAATCGCATAAAGCATTATAAAATTTATAGTCCAAGTCAAGCTCTTCTTAGTTCCCTTATACTTTTTATTTTCTCATTTTTCTTTTCTTTTAGCTTATTCAATTCCTTTTTGTCTCAAGATCACACTTTATTATCTTCAAACCGAAGTTTTACTCTTTTTTCTACTCCATTTTACCTTATTGCCTCAAAAAAATAGATTATATCTTGTGTTGGTCTTACTTGTACTGCTGCATAAGCCACGAGGTCGGCAAGGAATCCAACCACTCCCCGCAAAAATTGAATTTTGAGGTACCATAGGAAAACTCGAAAAACTAACAACCTTTTTTTAATAATCATATAAACTTTTACAGGCTATTTGGCTAAAAGTACTTCATTATTCCAACTCCGCTAATTAAAATATTTTTTAGAGTGGCCCAGGGAGTCCCATTTTGTAATGCCTAGCTACTAATGGATGACTACATTTGTACCAAAGGACCTCATTTAATTTGACTTGAAGCTTTTTTTCTATAATTTACTTTCCATGAGAATTAAACTGAAGAAGAAAGAGAACTCCATCATGTACATTGGAAAAAGGCAATCAAGACGGATTAAGAATGAACAACTTACAAAAGTTAGAATATAATTGGAGCAAATTAATAAGAGTCAAACATCATGCTCCTTAGCTAGTTAACCTGGACTTCATCAGCGGGTTATGGAAAGGAGGAAGACTTATGTATTCATAATAATAATAATAATAATAATAATAATAATAATAATAATAAGGGGGCGGAGTTAAAAACAAGAAAATACTTTTATCGTTTTTCATGTTCTTTTATTTGCTTTCCTTTTAATCATTTTTTTGCGCGGATTGCCTTCTTTTGGGGTGGTCTTTAAATTTTGTCCCTCATATTTGTGGTCTTTAAATTATGCCCCTCATATTGCTGGTCTTTAATTTTTGCCCTTCGCATTGCAACTTTGAGCGTTCACGCAGAAATCATGAGGTTCTAAGTTCGAACCCCCGCTCAAGCATAAATTAAAAAAAAAATTGCAAGGCAAGGTTTGGGTCGCGTGTATGTCGGACCCGGCATATACTTGTTAAGGAATTACCAAATTTATGCCGGACCCGGCATACTCATGCCTTATGGGCAGACTTGGCATAAGTATGCCGGGTCCGGCATAACTTTGGTAATTCCTTCACAAGTTTATGCCGATGGGGGCATACTTTTAATGGGCAAACTTTTATGCCGGGCCCGGCATAAACTTGTGAAGGAATTACCAAAGTTATGCCGGACCCGGCATACTTATGCCAAGTCTGCCCATAAGGCATAAGTATGCCGGGTCCGGCATAAGTATGTCGGGTCCGGCATAAGTTTGGTAATTCCTTAACAAGTTTATGCCGGTGGGGGCATACTTTTAATGGGCAAACTTTTATGCCGGACCCGGCATAAACTTGTGAAGGAATTACTAAAGTTATGTTGGACCCGGCATACTTATGCCAAGTCTGCCCATAAGGCTTAAGTATGCCGGGTCCGGCATAACTTTGGTAATTCCTTCACAAGTGTATGCCGGTGGGGGCATAGCGAAATTTAAACTCTGCCTTGCGAATTTTTTTTTAAATTTTGACTGTGTGAGGGTTCGAACCTGGAACCCATGGAGCTTAGCCGAAGGGCAAAATTTAAAGATTTCAAATATGAGGGGTAAAATTTAAAGACCACCCCAAAAGAAGGGCAATTCTGTGAATTGCCCCCTTTTAATAAGGCTATTGCCTATTATATCATCAGATCACTCTAACAAAAAAGCAATTCATACCAATTACTCTTTTATTTTATTTTATGTGACACTATTTCATTTTAAATATATTTCTAAAGAATGATTTGTTGCTATACTTGAAAATAATTTAAATTTAAACTTCTTATTTTATCTTAATAACATGATTTTGTCACTACACAAACATATATCATGACATACAGTCTCAGTTTTTGTTGAATGCAATCTATCTACAGAGAAAGAACTGTAAAGTATGACCAAGACTAGTTTCTTATACATTAAAAATGAAATGCTAAACAGAAATACCACGGACCCGTTTGGCCATGAGAATTATTCACTTTTTTCCGGAATTTTATTTTTCACTTTTTTCAAATATTAGTGGTTGGCCATAAAAATTCCAAATACAACAAAAAGTTATATTTGGAATTTGAAAAACAACCAAAACCTTGTTTTACACTTTTTTCACTTTTTCCATTTTCTGTTTTGGACCATTATTTTTATTTTTCTATTTTCAATGTTTACACTGAAAGTTTTTATTTTTATAAAAAGGACCCTCAAAGTGTTTTTTTTTACAGCTATTTTTATAAAAGTTTTTCAAAGTGTTTATTATTAGAGCTACTTGATTTAGTTCTTGTTGGGTTTTGTATGGAGTACAAGTGCAACGGGTTGATGGGGCAATGTTTACGCACCGGTTATGTTCAAAAAAAGTGAATTTTTTTTATTTATTTTTTGGTTTCTATGGCTAAACGCCTACTAAAACATCTCATAAGCAACGTTGCTTAAATCTTTCAAGACCAAAAGCTCTGTATCCTTAATTGTCCCTTAACTTACTACCAGCACATCTTCATTATGTCTATGACCTTCGTTTTCCGGAAATTTGTGCATTTGTTTGCCTCTCTTCAGATATGTACGTCTTGTTGCTTCAAGCAAGTATTTACAATCTTCAATAATAAATCAAAGAGGGTGATACTATATGTCATCCTCTTTGATAAGTTTGACAACCAGTAAGCAGTCTGTTTCTACTTCTAGTTCTTTATATCTCACATTTTGTTAATTTTAGCTTTGCTTAATGCTTCATAATTATGTAGTAAGGCTAGAGGTAATATTCCAACATCCACTTTCCTTGATCTATCACAAAAAAATCTCCGGAAAAAATAAAGCCCGCTTGTTTAGATCTTCACGTGGACATCAATATTCATTTTAGTCGTTCCTGCTCAAAGAGGACACAAACTATTACATTAATTGAACACGAGAAGTTATGTATGTTTAAAATAAGGAAAAACAAATAAAATAAGTACTAAACAAGAGCTGTTAATTTTGGCTTCGTTTCCCACTTGGAAACATGAGGCTTGTTTAACTATAAATACAGGTCCATAAATGATTGTGTCCAGCATTCCCACAAAGCCAACAAAATTCTCCTTAGGAAAAACGAAAAACAGACATTTGGTGTTTTTTCTCTTTTTTTCAAGAAAAATGAGATCCTCATTATCCAATACCACAATTTTCAGTCAACCTCTCTTTCTGCATGTGATGTTGATCTTTATAACTACTTCTTTCCATCATGTTCTTGCTAAGACATATCTAAATGCTTCTGAAAGACATCCAATTAATTCAAGTTCATTTGAAGCATTTTCTCTCTTAAAATGGAAAGCCAGTCTTGAAAATGCAAGCCAAACACTCCTTTCCTCTTGGTTGGTTACTAGCAATGCTAGTCCTTGCCAATGGGATGGCATTTCTTGTGATAATTTTGGAAGAGTTAATCAAATGGATCTTGCAAATTATGGGATTAGAGGTAATCTTCACCATCTAAATTTCTCTTCCTTTCCTCATCTCCAATTAATTAATTTATCCAATAACTCACTCAATGGTACAGTTCCAAGAAACATATGCAATCTTTCAAGATTGAGTTTCCTCTATTTGAGTTCCAATCATTTTTCTGGAGTGATTCCACCTGAAATAGGGTTATTGAAGAATCTCAAGCATTTACGCTTGTCGAAAAATCATTTTATTGGCTTTATCCCTTCATCTATTGGTAACTTGATCAAACTTGAGCTGTTATATCTATCTATAAATGAACTCTATGGCCCTGTCCCTCCAAGTTTTGGTAACTTAAAATCCCTTCTGCATTTGTGTTTGCTCAATAATACACTTAATGGATCACTTCCAATAGAGCTTGAAAATCTTACAAATTTGCAAACTTTTCAAGTAGCAGAGAACAATCTTTCTGGTCACTTGCCACAAAATGTATGCCTTGGTGGATCACTTGCTAAATTCACAGCATATGATAATAAATTTATTGGTAGTGTCCCTAGAACCTTGAAAAATTGCTCTACACTATCCAGACTTAGGCTTGATGGTAACCAACTATCTGGCAACATATCAGAAGCTTTTGGTGTCTATCCAAGTCTAGTTTACATGGATTTGAGTCACAATAAACTATATGGCGAGTTATCGTCACAATGGAGCCTTTCTCATAATCTAACAAGTTTGAAGATCTCTTTGAACAACTTGTCTGGATCCATACCTATTGAGATAGGAAAGTTGACCAAACTAGAAATGCTTGATCTCTCTTCAAATCACTTGACCGGCAAAATTCCTAAAAGTTTGGAGAGCCTAACTCTCTTGCTGGAACTTGATTTGCATGGAAATGAAATCTCAGGAGAAATACCTATAGAAGTGGGAAAGTTGTCCAAACTTACAAGACTTGACTTGGCTGCAAATAATATAAGTGGCAAGATTCCAGGAGACATAGGAGATTGTAGGCAGCTTTGGAACTTGAATTTAAGCAAGAACGTGTTGAACACAACTATTCCTTCTAACTTGGGAAATTTGCACTCCCTAGTGTATCTTGATCTCAGCTATAACATGCTCAGTGGTGAGATTCCATGGAAAATAGGAAATTTGAGGAGTTTGGAAGTAATGAATCTTTCGCGTAATAACTTGTCTGGTTCAATCCCAACAAGTTTCAATGAACGCGTTAGTTTGAGGTCAATCGATATATGTTCCAATCAATTGGTCGGTCCCCTTCCCAAGATCAAGGCTTTTCAAAATGCTTCGCTTGAAGAATTAAGAGATAACAAGGATTTATGCAGCAGTAATCATACTGGTATGAGCCCTTGCTCTTCATTGAGGAAAAAAAAGAGAATAAGTAGAAAGCTTATACTGACCTTAACTCTATCTCTTATCTTTATTGCCCTGATTCTACTTGTGATTACTTGCATTCTTTTTCTAACAAAAAGGAAAAGAAATATCAGTATTCAGCCTAGAGAACCATCCAGAAGTTCTTTTTCAATTAGGGGTTTTGATGGAAAGATAGCATATGAAAACATAATTACAGCAACGGAGAACTTTGATAGCAAATATTGCATTGGGAAGGGAGGACATGGAAGTGTCTATAAGGTTGAGTTACCATGTGGTCAAGTTGTTGCAGTAAAAAAGGTTCATGCTTTAGAAGATGATGAAGAATCTGATGACAACTTGAAAGGGTTTTCAAAAGAAATACAAACTCTAGTAAACATCCGCCATCGGAATATTGTAAAGATTTATGGATTTTGTTCACATGCACGCCATTCATTCTTGGTTTATGAGTTGCTGGAAGGAGGAAACTTGTCACAAAACCTTAGCAATGAGGGTAGAGCAAGAGATTTATATTGGCTCAAGAGGGTTGATATTGTCAAGGGGGTAGCAAACGCGTTGTGTTACTTGCATCACGAGTGTTCTCCTCCTGTAGTTCACAGAGATATATCAAGTAACAATGTTCTCTTAGATGCTGAAGGCAATCCCCATGTTTCTGATTTTGGCACTGCCAAACTCCTAAGGCCTAACTCCTCTAATTGGACTTCGTTCGCTGGAACTTTTGGCTATGTAGCTCCAGGTATATATATTTTATAACTAGTAGTAACTTTTTTGAATTCATCACTTCAGAATCTTTAATGCTTAACACGATTTTCTAATATCCTATACTTAATTTCTAATTTGTTTGCAGAGCTTGCTTACACAATGAAGGTAAATGAGAAGAGTGATGTTTACAGCTTTGGGGTGCTATCACTAGAAGTTATTTTAGGTCATCATCCAGGGGATATTATTGCAGCAATATCATCAGTCTCGCCAGCATCAGGCACCAATGGAATACTGTTAAAGGATATTATTGACGAACGACCACTAGCTCCTGGAAAACAAGAAAAAGAAGAATTGATCAAGATCACCAAGCTAGCATTTGCGTGTCTTCGTCAAAGTCCTCAAGCTCGGCCAACTATGAAGCAAATTTGTGCATCTTTATCAAAAGAAAAATTACCTTCTGAAGGCTTGTTCTCCACTGTTACATTAGGCCAGTTGCTTGAACCAGCTCTACTAAGAAGTTGATCTTTTTGCATACCTGTACATTATTGTATATGTTATAGGAATTTAAAGTGTTACAGTGTCTTTACTGAAGATATAAATTACTTCATGTGTTTTATCCTCAATTTGGAGACAATTTCTGACGATTTAAGAAAGTTAAACTTTAAGAGATTAGGAGACAACATTAGATGGTAGCCTTTGCAGTTACTGGTGTTGTTAAAGAGAATAGAAGATGGGAAGATAATGTTATGAGACAACAAGAATTAAGAAATGATAACAAAAAAGAAGAACACATAATTTGAACGTGGAAACCCTCAAGGGGAAGAAAATCAAGATTGTCACCAATTTTTATTATTCAATGACAAAAAATTTAAAAGGTAATGGTCCAAACTATGAGACAACCTTGGGTTAGGACTTCGGCAAACTGGTCTTTCACACGGATGTTGCCAAGAGGAAGAGCGCTGCTCTGTGAAGACAGCACTGCGGTGTGCTACTAAAGCACCAAGACCAAACTCAACCTCTTGCAAAGTCACCTCTTCAGGAGGGACAACGCCATGCCAGAAGGCATTGTGTTCTTACACACAGAGCAGTTTGATTCTATACAACTGCTGCAAACGAACCCAGTAATTTATTGCTGGTCCATACCCACGCTTCTGTCAAGGGAGTCCATCCCATTACCTTAATGCCCTCACTTGAGTGACAAGCTTGCGCTACCAAGCTCGGCAGACTTGCAGTCTGGTTGAGGTCTTATGAAGTGACCCTATTTGTGTTCTATCAACGATGTGGGACACTGGAAGGGGCTTATTGATTAACAATATTTGTTTTATGTGATTTTCAGATTGTGAATATTGAAATTTTATTACTTTAAAACCACAAGAAATCGTATTATATTCAAGATATATTAGTCCAAATAAATATTATGGCCTAATATAATTGGATTAATTTTTTTTAAGTTCAACAAATATAGATTTAATTAATGGTCAAATATTATTGGGTTAACCTATTCAATCGGCTAAAAATAATGAGCTCACTCTACTAAGCCCGATATATCAATCTTATTTTTGAGGCCCAGTTTGGTATCACGTGTCAAATGATGTGACGCATCAAATCAAATAAGAGAGCAAATAAAATCATGCCACTTGTCAAAATGACACAACATGTCTAGCCAAATTAAAGACCAATGAAAATGCGCTACATGTACAAGTGACGTGTTCTGACCAATCAAATATCATGATGTCAACTTCAATCTGATTGATCGAAATGAGAGTTTGTCTTACACAACTATAAATAGTAGTCCTCATAATTCAGAAAAAGGGATCGAAATTCAAAAAATAAGCCAGAGAGAGCTCGTGGATCAAACGCTACAAGTTTCCTACAAACTGCGAGCATTCCTCTACAAGTTTCAAATACCCGAAGATCAATAACGAAGGCAAATCAAATAGCAAGGCGTTCAAGATCAAATTCAATTGTTCGTGGCGGCCATCAAATTGTTCGT
The DNA here is from genome assembly GCF_019175385.1 of Lycium barbarum. Lineage (NCBI taxonomy): Eukaryota > Viridiplantae > Streptophyta > Magnoliopsida > Solanales > Solanaceae > Lycium > Lycium barbarum. Next base: position 133,563,221 of record NC_083338.1, on the reverse strand, counting down.
GATGTATCAATCCAAGTCAAAATCAAATCTATATTCAAGATCAAGCTTCAGGTCTTTGAATTGAAATACAAGGCAAGATCAAGACCACCATATTTAAGATCAAGCTCTAAGGCCTTTGAATTTAAAGACAAGCCAAGATCAAGCTCAAAAGGCCCTTGATTTTATACTTGTAAAGACAAATCAGAGGAATCATAGAGATTGTAACACTCATAATATTTAAACTCAAATACTACGATTGTAGCGATATTTTTCTGTCTTGATTTTTAGGTTCTCGACGTGAATTCTACAACGATTTCATTATCTTTTTTGTTGAATATAGTAGTATAATATCATCATTCATCTCACATTTTGTGCTATTTTCTTAATAAACACCTTAATCAGATAGTTGTATCTTACTAGTTAGGACTAAAGAAATATTAGAAGCAAAAGTTATATATTTTGTATGAAGACTTAACCCAAAAAACACGAGAAACCGAGAATCTCTAAGGTTGAAAAATATGACTTTTATTGATTTTGTTTGGTTTATAGATTTATAAACACCCCACAATTGGTTTGGTTAGTAGGAATGTATACTAGAATTAAGCCTGTCAACCGGTTGAGCCGGGACCGGTTCCGATTAGCAAACCGACCGGTTATCGTTTTCCGAACCGTTCCAGTTGACGGTTACCGGCTGGTCGGTTTGGCTCTAACCGGCCCGGAACCTGTACCCTTCTACCAAACCGGTTAGCCCAAAAATGTGTTTTAAAAAAAAAAAATTGCTTAATTACATATTTTACACATAAATTAACACTATATTTTATTAGTTTGTATATATATATAAGTTTTATATATATCCAGGTTATAAGTATTAAGAAACTCAAGATTGTATATTTATATATGTTATGTTATGTTACTATAAGTATATAATTGTATATATATATATCCATAACTTCTGTATATAAGACTATAAGTGTGTGTGTATGTATATATATATGTTTAAGTTATATGTATTAATTAAATTTTATATTTACTAATAACTCATGAGTATTATAAAATTCAAGATTGTATATTTATAAATATATATAGTTATAGCTTTCTATTTTTTAATTTAAGTAGATGTATATTATAAGTATATTCTAAGTATATTGTAGGTATTTTCTTAACTCAATATAAGTAAGAATATGAACACAAGTAAATAGAAGAAAGCTCGATGAGCCATAATTTTTATTCATTAATAGATAACATTTATTTGCAAGTTGTAATTTTTTTTTAACTTGCAAATAATACATGAGTTGCAACTAAGTAGTGCAAGAATAAATTCACATTGTAAGCACCATTTCGCTAATTTCATCTATATTATATTCATCCATTGGGATATCCTCCATGTCTTCAAATTGGTCCGCTTCACTTGCTATTAAAAGTTCAATCTCTTCCTCTTCGCCTTGCCTCGTCTCTAGCCTTTGGTTGCGCCGCTCCGATCGAATCCAATCACTAATGCAAACTAGTACTTGCAAGCTAAATCCAGATAAGGAGTATCTATGGTTTTCAATTTGTTGTCTTCCTTGGCTAAATGCACTTTCCTAGGCCACGGTTGATATTTGAACTTTAAATATATCCCGAGCCATTCTTGCAAGTACGGGATAATTCACCTTGAATTTCTTCCACAATCCTAAGACGTCCACTTCTGGCACGGTCATTTGCACCAATGGCTGCGACAAAAAAAAAAAGTGAAGTTCATCAAAGTTTGCAGTAGGTTGAGTAGTAGAAGAAGACATTCTCCGAAAAACACATAAACTCGACATGCTTTTTCCTTTATTTTGAGAAGTAGAAGGACTAGGTAGTGGAGCAACGGGAGTAACACTTTCTTCCAACTTAGAATAATATTCAAAAACTTTTTTAAGATCAATTTCTATGGCTCTCTCAGCCTCAAATTGTGATGGTTGCTCGGTGGTAATTTCTAAATATTCATAAATTTGTCTAACCAACTGAATGGTATAAGAAGATTTAAGACAAGGATTTAAAATAGAACTCAATATGAATAAAGTTGGTATGGAAAAATAATACTTCTTAAATTTTTCCCTCATAGAATGAATAGCCACTTGATAACCCTGTTTTGCCTTATACTCAACTAAAACTCTAGCTATTTCGGCCAAGTATGCTAAAATTCGAGTAACTGCGGGATAAAATTGTTTAGAAAAAACAAGAGTAGCATTATAAAAATATTCTAAAAGTTCTTTACATTCCAAAACGTCTTCCTAATCGCTATCAAATAACCACTCTGTAACCTCTTTATTTTGATTGTTGTGAGTATTTTATATGGCAACCCTATATTCATATGCTTGTTGCAACATAATGTAAGCGTAGTTTCACCTAGTATCAACTTCAACCTGAATTTTCCTAGGTCTAAGACCAAGACTCTCACATTGATTATTAAAATCTCTCATTTTAGGCCTAAAATTACAAAAAAGAAAAGCAACCGCATCTCTAATCTTTTGAATGGGATCATCAAATAAGGAAAGACCCTATTTAACAATCAAGTTTAAAATGTGACAACTACATCTTACATGAAAAATAGTGGCTAGTGCAGGTTTTAATTCCCTTTTTATAAGGCCAACCGCGCTTGTATTGTTAATAGCATTATCTAAAGCAATATAAAATGTTTTTTTGTAAATTTGAAAAAAAATTCATAATAGTTGTTATTCTGTTCGTTAAAAATTTACCGTCATGACGACCCTTCCCTTCATCATGTAAATAAGCTATAATTCTTTTTTGCATGACCCAATTATCACCTATCAAATGACATGTAATAGCAAAAAATTCCAACCTATTAAGACTAAGACCAATATTGGCGGTAAGGGAAACATTACAATTTAAAGAATTAAGTACATGACGCAAATAAAATCTATATTTTTTTTATATAAATCAATAATATCCGCTTTACAAGTACTTCTAGGAATACCCTCAAACATCGGATTATAACTACATTGAATATAAGTAACAAAACCCGGCCCCGAAGGAAAGGAAAATGGTAAACAATCATAAGCTACCATTTTACCTATCTCTACACGGTCTTTCTTTTTGTTGTAACTAAAAAAAAAATTCGGTATGTGGGTCTATTGTTCGTTGAGTACCCCCTACGGAACCCGTTCCCTCTACCCAAACGTCCTTATGTATAGTCACTAAATGAGTCCTTAGTGAACCAATTGCCCCATCCTTATTGTTCCTACACTTGAATTTTTTTTATTTTTTTTTTACATATATTACATGTGACTATATGTTTCTCCCTATCTCTAGTCATAAAATTCCAAACTTTAGAGGTTGACGTACAAATTTTTGTCGGTTTTTTGTTGTGTTTGTGGTTGTTGTGTATCTCCTATCGGATTTTCCGGTGATTGTGTTTCGTCATCAATGTCATCATCATCAACAACTTCATCATAGGTTGGGCCAAATCGATGTTCTAATGCTTCATAATCTAAAATTGGATTCTTTTGAGTAATGTCAAATTGATAACACATATTCTCTTCCGTTTCCGGCACAAATGTTTCCTCCGTATTTCTCCTCCCCCCACTACTACAGCTTCTTCTAACTCTCTTACACATAATTCAATTGCAACCAAATAAATAGCAAGAAAATAAATTGCAAGAATCTAAATTGCGAAAATTAAAAACAGAGTTGGAACGAAGATACCAAATTGCCGAAATAAATTCTGCCAAAATAAATATTGAATTGAAGACGGCTAGACTTGCAAATCCACCAATTCCACCAACACTTTGTTTTTGTATAATTGCAAATATAAAATAGCTAATAATTGAGAATTTGAGAGAGCTTGTGATTTTAAAGTAGCTAATAGTTGAGAGAATTTGAGATTTGAGAAGAGAAAATTGGTGTGGATGAAAATAAAATGGAGAGGAATTTATATAGGAGTGGGAAAGGGGTTAAAGTGTTAAAAATAAAAGTTTAGGACGTTGGGGGGCTAAAAATCACATTTTTGGCCGTTGCCAACGGCCATTTCATCAATTTGAACCACTGGCCAACGGCCCAGTAACGACTATATTCACCGGTAATTTAAAAAAAATTGAAAAATTATCAGTTAACCGGTCGGCCAACGGTCCGGTTCCAATTAACGGTTCGTGAAAAATAAACCGTAACCGGCCCAGTTAACAGGCTTAACTAGAATTGTGCAATTTAAATGATATTTTATAGTGATTACTTTATTTATTCATTTCCGTAAATATTGACACCACTTATCCAACCAAATGAGACCTTAAAACAAGGGATGACTTGTGGTCAGCCGTAGATTGGTGGGGGGGTGCAGTGAGATTAGGTGGAGATGCGTAGCAGAGAATCAAGAGTTGCATACATTAGGGCAAAATATCAAAGCATCGCCGCCAGTGTCCTCTATTAATATCCTCTTCCTTCACCTCTTTCTTACTCACAAACTCTCTTCTTCTTCTTTTTGGTTCTCATAAGATAGTTTCTTATAATTTTTTTTCTTCTAATTTTCTGCAAATGAGTAAATGTAATTTTGCTGAACGAAATTAAAAAAAATGGGAGAATGATGAGATCTTTGCATATGTGCAAACGCAGCATCACACTGTGATGCAGTGAGCGGCACTTTCCACACGAGATTTCTGACTCCCCCTTCTATCCATTTTTTTTCTCTCTTCATTTTCCATATATTAGTGGGTTTTTTTTACATTCTATTTTGGTACTTACTTTTTATGAATGTTTTAATTAATCATAGTAGTAGAACTAGTGGGTGAAGGAGACACAGGGAAAGGAATTATTAATCAATTCAAAGTAAATTAAGCTTTGCTGCTAATTCAATGGTGGATTTTGGGTGAAAGCCGCTAAGCTCAAAGAGGATTTAGAAAAACCACGCATATTACTAACCACCAAAGTAGAGTTATCACAACATTTACAGAACTGAATTTTATGAATTTAAACTCTATATCGTAAGAAAACTTCCAAGTTTCCATGAAATGTTAAGGGAAAACCTTTGCTTAACGATTTTAATCCTCTTACGCATGCTAAGAGCCCGTTTGGATTGACTTATAAGTTGTTTTTAATTTTTTTTTAATGTTTGACTGATCAGCTTAAAGTTATTTTGTGTTTAAAATAAGCTTAAAAAAATAATTGAGTCCATTTGACTTAGCTTATCAATTTTTCAACTCATAAGTTGAAAACAGCTTATAAGTAAAAAAAAATAAGTTAAACTACTCAATTGAATTTTTTTAACTTATAAACTGGTTTTAAATGAAAGGCTAATCAAAGTGAATTCAGCCAAACATTCCAATGTTAAACTGAAAGTGAACATTACGAGTATTTTAGGTAGAAATGGGTCAATTTGACCATTTATAATCTGAACAGAAAAATAATAAATATGCAAAAAAATAAAATATACTAATGAGCTAATTGATGCGTATTTGAATCTTTATTAATTGCCATGTCGCCCTTCAAAATGACTCATCGGGCAGTGTAATGGTCAAAGCAGCACTTGTATTGTTGAGTGCTAGTAGCATAATATTCATGTGACTTCTTTAATGATCAACTGACCATTCTTTTATTTCCCCAAGAAAGAAAACAAATTGTACGATTACAATGCTAGTAGCAGGTTTCTTTTTTCTAACAAAAATAAACTGTTATTATAATTAATTTAATTTTCTATTGCAGTCATTGTGATTTTTCTGAGTGGCTCATTCTCTTCGGAATAATATTTTTCACTTTCGCTAATTTACGGTCACAATCCAAACTGGAGGGATATGACTAGTACCCGGTGTCTTACTCAACCGAGCACCAACGTACATTACTATTTCTCACTTATCATTAGTAGGCATTTGGACATGCAATTTGAAACAATGGTAAATGATTGGTGGAAGTATACAATTTAAGAAATTCAAATTGCATGTGCAAACATGATTTCATCTCATGGTTTCAAACCATGTCCAAACAACTCCTTAGATTTATCATGTGCAGGCCAAATCAATATGCATCCATAAAGGGAATATAAGCTCAACATCAAAGGGACAAGCCAAAAAGATTCTTACATATATATGGGCCGACAAGGCCGCCATGAAAATTATCAACATCATAAGGCCGACAAGGCCATCGTAATCGTAACTATACACAGGACAATTGTCTACTAGCCTCTAAAAGTGGATCAACATCATTGTACATAACTCGGGACAGGTCCCGACATACCCAAAATGCAAAAGTGTATATAAACATGATACCCTGACTCGTTAATGCTCCGAAAGAAGATGGCACGCACCAGCAACTATTGATATCAAAGGGCAGCCTACTGTGGAGGATCGTCTACCCGTTTACCAGAACATGCATGGCATGAAATACTGTGCTCCCGTCAAAGAGACGTCAGTAAGAATAATGTACCGGTTATGTAAGGCAGAATTGAAACACAATAATAAGACATCATCAATAAGGAGGGATAAGAATCAACCCGGACCTCTGAATTGCCACTGGGGGCCATGAATATGCATACTTAGCCTATTATACTGAAAGTGGAAAGCTCCTACCTTCAAAGTTAGATTACTATTTTGCTCATGCTATAAATTAAAATGTAATAAAGTATATAATTAATTAAATATTGAATAATAATATTGAAACTACTTAATGCCCTAATAAAAAACTAGCAAAATTAAAGTAGGCTCTATTCTCTTTGTTACCTTCAAAAGTTGAAAAGGTAGAGGAGTTAATTACATCTAATGACTTAGCATCCCACGTTCATCTTAATAACTGTACAAATTTGTTTAAGAATTGTCCACAATAACTAATAATAGTAATCACTAATAATTTTAGGAATTGCACGATACCAGCTGAATTAAGAGCTAATTATAACGTTCAAAAATAATTCATCGGAGGAATCAAAGAGGTCGAGACACGGAAGCAACATTCATCCAAACAGGCTTTAAATGGAAGGCTAATCAAAGTGAATTCAGCCAAACATTCCAATGTTAAACTGAAAGTGAACATTGCGAGTATTTTAGGTAGAAATGGGTCAATTTGACCATTTATAATCTGAACAGAAAAATAATAAATATGCAAAAAAATAAAATATACTAATGAGCTAATTGATGCGTATTTGAATCTTTATTAATTGCCATGTCGCCCTTCAAAATGACTCATCGGGCAGTGTAATGGGCAAAGCAGCACTTGTATTGTTGAGTGCTAGTAGCATAATATTCATGTGACTTCTTTAATGATCAACTGACCATTCTTTTATTTCCCCAAGAAAGAAAACAAATTGTACGATTACAATGCTAGTAGCAGGTTTCTTTTTTCTAACTGTTATTATAATTAACTTAATTCTCTATTGCAGTCATTGTGATTTTTCTGAGTGGCTCATTCTCTTCGGAATAATATTTTCATCTAAACATTTCACTTTCGCTAATTTAGGGGTCGTTTGGTTTAAGGTATAAGCTGGGTTATCTCAGCACTAATTTTTATACCATGTTTGGTATAAGGTATAAATTAGTGCTGGGATAAATTTATACCTTGTACCAAACATGGTATAAAAATTAGTGTTGGATAACCCAGCTTATACCTTCTTAACCCACTTATACTGGGATTATTTTATACCATCTTTTAGATGGTATAAAATAATCCCAATAGATGGGATAAATTAGTCCCGGGATTATAATCCCGGGACTAATGAGTCCTTAAACCAAATGACCCCTTACAGTCACAATCCAAACCGGAGGGATATGGCTAGTACCCGGTGCCTTACTCAACCGACACCAATGTACATTACTATTTCTCACTTAACATTACTATTTCTCACTTATCATTAGTAGGCGTTTGGACATGTGATTTGAAACAATGGTTTGAAATCATGAGATGAAATCAGCGGTTGGACATGCATTTTATTTCATAGTTTCAAACATCCAAAAAGGCATGATTTGGGTTTCAAAATTTCAAATATAAAACTTGATCCATAAGTTTATAATTTGTTAAAAAAAAAAAAAACCCCCAATACATTGATAGATATTTTTAATAATTACTCCCACCAACCTTTATTTATGTCTACCATATGGGAGGATTATATTAAAGAGTAGTTACATTACTATTTATTTTAAATTTTCTTTTTTATTGAACTAAAGTTTAATCAATTGATGTTGTATTTTTTAGAAAGGTCTTTTAGTAGCGTATTAATTTTGTTATGAACTATGACTTGCTCATTTGGTAAGATTGTATAAAAATTAAGAATATTTTGATAGTTTTCACAACTTGTGAGGTTTTTATGTCTATAAGAAAAAATACAACTTAAGAAATTCAAATTGCATGTGCAAACATGGTTTCATCTCATGGTTTCAAACCATGTCCAAACAACTCCTTAGATTTATCATGGGCAGGCCAAATCAATATGCATCCATAAAGGGAATATAAGCTCAACATCAAAGGGACAAGCCAAAAAGATTCTTACATATATGTGGGCTGACGAGGCCGCTATGGAAATTATCAACATCATAAGGCTGACAAGGCCATCGTAATTGTAACTATACACAAGACAACTGTCTACTAGCCTCTAAAAGTGGATCAACATCATTGTACATAACTCAGGACAGGTCCCGACATACCCAAAATGCAAAAGCGTATATAAACATGATACCCTGACTCGTTAATGCTCCGAAAGAAGATGGCGCTCACCAACAACTGTTGATATCAAAGGGCAGCCTACTGTGGAGGATCGTCTGCTCGTTTACCAGAACATGCATGGCATGAAATACTGTGCTCCCGGCAAAGGGATGTCAGTAAGAATAATGTACCGGTTATGTAAGGCAAAATTGAAACACAATAATAAGACATCATCAATAAGGAGGGATAAGAATCAACCTGGACCTCTGAATTGCCACTGGGGGCAATGAATATGCATACTTATCCTATTATACTAAAAGTGGAAAGCTCCTACCTTCAAAGTTAGATTACTATTTTGCCCCTGCTATAAATTAAAATGTAATAAAGTATATAATTAATTAAATATTGAATAATAATATTGAAACTACTTAATGCCCTAATAAAAAACTAGCAAAATTAAAGTAGGCTCTCTTCTCTTTGTTACCTTCAAAAGTTGAAAAGGTAAGAGGAGTTAATTACATCTAATGACTTAGCATCCCACGTTCATCTTAATAACTGTACAAATTTGTTTAAGAATTGTCCACAATAACTAATAATAGTAATCACTAATAATTTTAGGAATTGCACGATACCAGCTGAATTAAGAGCTAATTATAACGTTCAAAAAGAATTCATCGGAGGAATCAAAGAGGTCGAGACACGGAAGCAACATTCATTTCTATAATTATATCAATACATATGTAACTGGTATAACCAGTGGCGGACCCATGTGCAAAGTTTGGGTGCTCCGGCATTCATTAAACTTAATCACGGAGTGTATAACTGTATAGAAAATATAAAGTAAACAGATATAAATAGTTAATAGAGCACCTCCGAACTCAAAATTCTTGGATCCAGCACCCCCGAGCTCAAAATCCTGGGTCCGCCACTGGGTATAACGTAAGCAGGAAAAATTTATCACGAAAAATATTTAAAGAAGGAACACATGTCCGTTTGACTATACTAGAAAGATCAAGATATGAGAAGGTCAAGCATGACACTTTCTATCAAACCACTAACAAGGGGATTGAAGCTATTAAAGGACTAATGGGTTATGCATCAGTACCATTTGGGCACTTAAAAGAAGGTGAATACACGGTTCCAGAATCATTTTACTACCAGCATAAGCATCTCCCTTAATATCTTTTCATTGGTTATTCTGTGCATATTATTGATTTTCAAAAAGTACATGTAAATAAAACAAAACACGTGTGTACATACTTCAACTAATTGTTTCTACCTATGAGCTCATTTTTCATGTCCCTTTTTTTTTTCAAAAAAGAGTAGGAAGTGGAAGTTGTCAAAGAACCTGGGCAGTCTTCAGACGATAAAATTAAATGTGAGATATAATGGAGTATACATGTTTGTATGGAGAATCACCAGCAGTTGATGTCCCTTTTTCGAGCGGAAAAAGAAAAAACAAGCAACTAATGCAAGTTGTATTCTGATGAGAAAGGTTGAAATTGTTTATGCATTTTTACTTTACAATTATGATAACCAAGTTGAATTTAGTTAAATATATTGTAAATACATTATCACACAAGACATTAACTACTATTGTATGACAAAAAGTTCGTGCGTAGATTTAGCTATACATAAATGAGTAAATGTGAGTAAGTCGGGACTTTGTTGTTATAATTAAACCGAAGCAAGTAATTCTACATGTTGTCAAATGTATTATCTTGTGCTGTAGTTCTATCACAAAAAAGCTAGTACTATAGTCTCAATTCTTTAGTTTTTTCTATCTTATAGTTAACTATTAGACGACTGCATTAGACAGATCAACCGCATTAAAATATTTGTTATCATTCAACAAATATAATGTAATTATAAAAGTATTCAATTATGCTATCTTAATCTATATTTCTACCACAAAAAATATTTTTTACATATATAACACTTGTGTATAGGTAGTAAATCAAAATTTGTTTCTATCATTTTTTTTAAAGGAAGAACCTAAATTTAATACAATTGTTAATTAATGGAACTTGAGAAAAATTAAATAGATTAATTTCACATTTCTAAAACCTTAATTACAAAATTTCATTTAAAAAAAATCTATTATATTATTCTTTAATGGTGTACGTTCAAATCGAAAGAAAAGAACAAAATTCTGTGACGCGGGCCAGACTCGAACCCTTGAACTAGTGTTCACAAAATTGGGTTGGTCACCGCTGGGCTAGAATTGTCACGACCCAACCCCGTAGGCCGTGACTAGTGCCCGATCTGGGCACCCAGACACATCTATCAGATGCTATCTCAGATTTTATTAACCGCATTCTAGTATATAGCAGAAGCCGACAAGACTATATTTTAAATTTAGATAATTTCCAGAAAAATTTCGGCAGAGTTTCCTTTGTTTTACGGACTATCCAATATACCCTGCGCACAGAAAATACCAACAAAGGCCACACAGGGCCAACAAAGCAACATTTAAACATATGCGGACCGGCCGCCGCGGCGAATGGGATCGCCCAAACACAACATATACACACATTCATACAGGAAGACCCCCAACCCACAAACATGTCCACAGACCTCTAAACAGACCGACAAAATCATATGACGGGACAGGGCCCCGTCGTACCCCTGAGTGACGTACATTTATACAATAGCAGGAGACTGTACCAAAAATATAGGCTCCGGATAAGAGAGCGCCTCAGAACAGCGGAATAAGATCCTAAGCGGGCGGATCAGCGAACCTGTCGTATGTACCTGCGCGACATGAAAACGCAGCCCCCGAAGAAAGGGGGTCAGTACGAAATATGTACTGAATATGTAAAGCCTGAAGTAGAGAAACCAAAATCACAACCGGAAACAGAACGAACAGAAAGGAATGCAAAAATCCAGAATACCAAATGCATATTTCAAAACATAAGGAATGTGTACAGAAACATATGCCATATCATGTCCGGGCCCCGCCAAAGGACTCGGTAGACAGAACGTGGTCACCCTCCCGACGCTGGTGCCACAACACATAAGGATCAGAATAGGGGATAACCCCATAACATAGCATGTCATGTCAAATGGCCATATCAGATCATATCATATCATATCAAAATAGTGTACATGGCACAGCATACTCCACAACAAATGTACACGTATACCTGCCCCCTCATCATCGAGGCACGGCGAACAATGCAGAGGAATACGCTTGACAACATATCCTGGCCCGGGCTCAGTGAAGGAAACATTGAGACATCCACGAGTGGAGTAGTGAGAAACTAATGCAATATGAGACATAATACATTTTACAAGGACTCGATGGAGTATTCCGAACAACAACCGTATTAATGAAACCGCACGATAGTCACGGTGCGTATATTTCGGATAACAAAAATAGATTATGTGATAATAGTCTTCTTGGGATCATTTCCATATTCCAAAATAATTTATAAGACTTAATAGAATAACTTAAACAAGTGTCATTTAGTAGTCAGAAGAGTAGTTAAGACGTTTCCTTTAAAACTTCTCAAAATAGGTTAAAATGCAATAAGAGTGAAATCGAGCATAGTGGGCCCACCTCGGGTCAACTAAAGTGATAGGCTCAATTTACGTACATTAAGTCTATAGAGTCATCCCTGGAGATCTTCAAACAATCTCCTAACTTTCCAAGCAATTTGTGTAAACTTACCAAATTCTTTCAACAAAACGTACTTATAGGATTCAATTCTATTGAATGAAAAATGAACATTTTCAGATTTAGTTTGCTATAAACAGAATATCCCCCGAGGTTCAATTTCAAACCTAGTACATCTAGGACATGCCAAGAGAAAGAAAAGGATAGCTTTACATACCTGTCGACGACTATCCGTGAATCCCTTTTGCCTCGTTGCTCTTTTCGCTTATTTATATAAAAGTGACGTTATCGTTAGTAACTATATTTCCTAGTTCGCCACTCTATAGTTCATTCTTCTATAGGACCTACATTCCAGTCTATATATATGTTCTCACTTAAGTATTCTATTATCTAGCATTTTGGCGAAAATTCGGCAGCACTTCCCCTTATAGGTTCACCTATCCAAATTTCCAACTGTGTTCGTGTAGACACAGAAATACCAGCAACAATACATGGGCACACTTATACTTTCAATTCCTTCAATCCAATAAAAAAGCGACAATATGATCGTATCAACACAATTCCAACTTTAACTTTCCAATCTTTTCTCCATATAGTTCGGGACAACAACAACTATAATTCTACTTAAAATTAACTATCATGCTTGATCAAAAATAACTCCTGCTCACGGCCCAAAACAGCAACATAACATTACCATTTACAATTTCTTGTGATCAATACTTATTTATCAAGTTTACAAAAATCGCAATAACTTGCAATTGTCCAACTCCAACCAAACAACAATAACACGTTTAGCAACATTGTCTATATAACCGCAAGAGACTATATTAATAGCATACTAACTCCTACAACAGCCCATAACGACTTCAACTCCACTTTTTAACCATCGATGTCTTCATTCTTATTTTAGAACCCATGACGACAACAATCAACATTCAAACTAAATTAGCCTATCCATTTACATAAAACAGTCCACGGTTGGACTGTTTTTCCCACTTCCACATATATCATTTCTTTTACATCTTAACTCACATATTTAAAATGCAAACAATACACCACTATGTCCATAACAATCAACAACTAAAGTATCACATGAAACAGTCCATTAACTCCTTAAATCAACTCCTACACGACTTCAACACAACCACATACAAAATTCCATAATTTTCATTCCTTTCAAACACACTACATCATTCAAACCATCCTTAATACATGTACAAGAAATTCAAACATTACTAACTTTAAATTTCAACAACATTCAATACCAACATGCACCATTTTATACATATTCACAATGCATCCAACTCATTCTAAATGTAAAAGAAATAACCAATTCTTACCTTGGATACTTGACCCCAATTTGTGTCTTAAATCTTTATACTTGTTCTTGCTTTTCCACCTCTATCTCCTTGTCTTCTCCTTAGAATTTTATTAAGCTACAAACTGTTTTTTTTTTTAAAACCTCAATCTGGCCGTGAGAAGTCATGCATATGCTTTCTTGTTCTTGAAAGTTGATATCCAACAAATGCATTGGAAAATGTCATTTGCACTTTGCCTTATTCTATGTATATGGTTTCCCACCATGTTACACGTACACCCCCACTTGATGATTCAACATTCCACCTTGTTTTGTTAATTTTCAGATTTGATTCCCCCCCCCCCCCCCCCCCCTTTTTTTTTTTTTTACATTCGGGTGGGGCCCACATGGCCCCTTAAGCTTAATTAATTAATGAAGTGATTTAAATTTTAATCCCACTTAATAATCTAATCATAGTTAATTTACCCCTAATCTCCAATAATATCTTTATACCAATAAAATTTATACACAATTTATGTTTTAATTAAAATTGAAAATTAACGATTTCTATTTCGTATCCGAAAATAATTCCGCCTTTAACTTGAGTCAATTTGCTTGCGGATAATTCGTCGTATAAATGTACGGGGTATAACAAGAATAACTTCATCTATCGAGTGCAGTTAATCAAATCGTAGTTATCCACTTGAATAATTAGAGGGGCAGACTAACGAAGTTAAGTTTATAAAGAAATGATTTAAATCAACCGTTAATATACAACAATATAGGATATTGCATGATTTACACAAATGTACATGGAAAAAAAAAACTAACGATTTTCCAAATATATTGTAACTACATTATTTGCACGAGACTTGAGCTACTATACGAAAACAAGTACGTGTGTAGAAGTTAGCTACGTAAGTGAGTAAATGTGGGTAAATAGTGAATTTATTGTTATAATTCAACCAAAATAATATGATTATAATGTTATCAAATATATTATCTTGTGTCGTAGTTCTATCACAAAAAAGTTAGCATCATAGTCTTAATTTTTATTTTTTTTTGCTTCCTATTCTTATTGTTGAATTAGTTGATCATCAGATGATTGCATTCGGCAGATAACCCAAATAAAATTTTTGGTTATCATTAATGTAATTACACAAATAATCAAATACAACGTCTCGTGCTACATTTATATTAAAAATTTATTCTCTACATACCGAAGCTACAACAAGTATAGGTAGTAAGTCAAATCTTACTACTTCAACTTTCTTCGAAAAAACAAAAAAAAAAATATTAGTTAATGGAATGTGAGAAAATATAAAAAAGATTAATTTCACAAATTCTAGACAAATTTATTCAATTTTAAAAATTAAATATGTTTAAAATTGTAGTTACAAATTAATTTAACCCATTATATTATACTTTAGTGATGTATGTTTAACCAAGTCAAATTTGCTGTTAATCAGAATGCAACTAATGTAATTATAGAAGTAATCAAATTTACTATCTTATGCTATAGTTTTATCACAAAATTATTTTCTCCATATATTTTTCTTGTATAGTATAGGTACTAAACCAAATCTTATTTTTTTCATTTTCTTAGAAAAATCCTTAATTTAATATTAATGAATTTTGAGAAAATATAAAAAAGCTTAATTCTATATTTTTTACGAATTTATCCAATTTTAAAAAATTTAATATGTTTAAACATCCATCATTAAAGGATAATATAACAAGTTATTAAATGTAGACAATATATCTAAACGCATAATCAAGTTAGCAGTTCATTATTTTTCTACATTTATAGTTCTTTGAATAAAATTACTAATAAGGTGTATATGCTTTAACACATTCTTTATTCTACATCAAGTAAATTTTTTTTATACATTTAATACAAGTAATCAAGCTAGTCCTTTATTATTTTCTTCTTTCAGAAAAAAACTTACTATAAGATAGTCAATTTTTTTTTAGTTAGGAAAAAAAACTTTTAGATGGTAAATATGAATAAGAAAAGTGTTTTCTGGTGAAATCAGATTTAACCAAAAATTAGTTAAAGATTTGTTTTCTAAGGATTTGAAGACAAGTGGGACGTATCTATCCCCGAGAACTCCTTTTACGAGGCCGGTCCGGAGAAGTTATAGTTTATTGAATAACAGAAATAATATAGTATGATCAAAACAGATAAAAATGATCTGAAAGTTATGATTCCTTGTATCTGCCCCGTTCTCTTAAGAATAAATTGATTTTTGCAAGAGTATTTGTTTATAAGAATGTGTATGGGAAAGAAGATGATGCCTTTCTTTTCCCCCAAGTTCCATTATATAAGCCAAAACAAGACTTTTCTAACCCTAACGTTTGAGTGATGTGACGTGACTATGGCTCGATGTGTGCTTCTGCTACGACACAATGCGAGGCCTGCGAACATGACCCGAGTTGGTGGGAGTGGAGGACAGCTATGTAGATACTTCGAGTTCTCCGAGTTCCCGGTTGCGGAGGCTCGCCCAGATATGCATTTTGTCCGTTGCACCTTCCTTCTTCCCTAAGCTAGGTTTATCTAAGCCACTCCTCCACTTTTCATAGTTCCCAAGGTGCAGCTGATGTTACTTTCTCCGCCACCCTTACGTATATACTTGCGATAACGCTTTGACCGATGATTGCTGATGTAACGGGAGTTGGTGAGAATGGGAACTAGCTGGATAACCCTTGTGGCCGAAATAGGTTCCGGGGTCCGGACACACTTTTACCCCCATACAATACAAAAAGAAAAATAAATTTGCTAGTCAAAGTTTTAGAAAGATAACTTATTAAATCTGTGTCGGAGGAGAGAGAAAGTTTTACTACTTTTGCGGCTTTGAGAACATACAGTGATACGGTAAGAATAAAATTCAAAATTTTCATTTTACTTTTTCATAAAAGGGCATAATTGACACAAAAAAGTTGGGAAGTGTCCGTAATACCCCCATAACTCATGTGAATTGTCTTAAATGTCCCATTCTGTCCATTTTGCCCACAAGCATTCTGCCCAAAAATCAATTTCCTATTTCTAATACGAACTTCAGTAGGACTAGCAGTAGTAGTTAATATTGAATTGAATTTCTCGGGAAGAAAACGTCTTGTGATTATGAGCCCGTTTGGCTTAGCTTATAAGTTGCTGAAAACAGCTTATAAGCTCTTTTCAATTTTTTTGAGTGTTTGGCTGACCAACTTATAAGCCATTTTATGCTTAAAATAAGCTCAAAAAAATAAATTGGCCCGTTTAGTTTAACTTAAACAAAACAGCTTATAAGCTAAAAACAACTTATAAGCCAAAGATAATAATTTGAGCCGCCGCAACTTATTTCTTTTTTGGGCTTGTAACCTATTTTTAGCTTATAAGTTATTTTTTTTAAGCCTATCCAAACAGGCTGCCTTCTTGGGAAGGAGAGGGAGAAATGACACGAAAGAGAATGCGAAAGAGACAGAGGAAACAGTACATTTCTAGAATGAAATATGGGCCATTAGATTGAAGGAAATTGACGGATAAGATAGGATGTGAGATATAAGGCTCGGATCGTCGCTTTGGATCACTTTTTGAATCCCTGAATTTATTATATTTGATTAAATACACACCAACTTTGAAAACAGATCTCCAACTATAAACCTTCCTCTGCAAGTCTGTATACTTTCTCACTTATTATCAATCACTAGATTTCCTCCACGTCATCTAATCTAGTTAAAATTAAATTAAAATATAAAAATATAAAAGTAACAATAAAGTAAAATAAAAAAAGAAAAAAAAGAAAAAGAAAGCTCCTTATCCATTCTTCAGGAAACAAACTTCCCTAACACGCTTTTTATTCACGTGGTCATTGAGAAGCGGGAAAACCCGTGAAAATTCAAATTTCAAATCCCTATTATCCTCAGTTAAATTCAAACAGTACCCCAAAATTCAATTTTTTTTTTTTAAGAACGAAAACCAAACACCCAATGTTTAGTTACTCACAATTTCTCAATCTCAGGTGCGTTTTCCTTTCCAAATTATTCTTTCAATTTGTAATTTGTTATGTTTCTCTTCCAGTTTTTCTAATTGGTTGTTGAAAACACTGTAGAGATGGATTTTGAAAACATGAAAAGGAAAGAACTACAAGCACTATGCAAGGAACATGGAATTCCTGCAAATTTAACCAACTTAGAAATGGTTAACAAGCTTTCTTCACTTCTTAAGGTAATGTAACGTTATTCTTTATTTATTTTTAGGTTTGAAGATTTTTTTATTTAAATTTGTGGTTATATATATATGTATAGGTAAATGATGAAAAGCCCTTAACTCGAGGGCGATCATGTTTAAAGGTTTTAGATGATGATAGAGAGTCTGATGTTGTAAATAGGATGGTAAAGAAAGTGAAATTTAGTCCTGATAATGAAGTTATTGAGTTTACGCGATCCGCTCAAGTGAAAAGGAGAGGGAGAAGGAAGTCAATGTTGTATAAGAATGACTTGAATGTTGGTAGTGATGGGTTAAATAATGTAGGCATTTTGGATAGTCCAGTTGGTGTTACTATTGAGAAAAAGGGAGCGAAAAGGCATGTGAAAGATAGCGTAAGTTCAACGAATGAGGGTAAGGGTGAAGTTGGAGTTACTACAAGAAGATCTTTGAGGACCAAAGAAGTAGTTATACAAGAAAACGAGGGCGTAAATGATGGTTTACGGACGAGTAGGAGAGTAAGAAGTCGAAAAAATGGTAAAGAGAGTGCAGAAGATATGGAAGAATTGGATAAAAGTACAGGTGAAAAGGGAATTGATGGGGCAGAGAAGAGGGACAAGAAAGTGACATTTGTTAGTGAGTGCACAAAGTCTGAAACAAAAGCCAAGGAGACGAAAAGAGAAACGAGAAGGAAATCGATGGCTCATAATCAGACCTTGCATGTTCAAAATGAGGAGGAGGTTGTGGAGAAGCCAGCTCTGGTAACAAGGTCTCGGAACTTGAAACCAGTTGAGGATAATGTTGGTAACAAAAGGAACCGGACAAGGGGTAAGGAAGTTATTGAGATAAGTGAGGAACTTGTTTGTACTGAATTTGTTGAATCTTCAGTTGAAGTTGTCAAAGATGAAGTCAGAGTAAACACAAGAAGGTCTCAGCAGAATAGTGTGGTGGAGCCATCCAAAAAGGCTATGAAGAGGTCTGGACGGGTAGCTAATAAGGAAAAGGGTGCAAAATTGACTGATGATATTTCAAAAGATAAGATGGTTACTAGGGGAAGGACTAGAAATCAGTCTAAAGTGACTGTAGAAGCTTCGACATCAGAAAGTGGAACTAAAATTGTTGAACCTAAGGAGAAACTTGAAGTGGTTCTTCAACTTGAAGAACCAGCAGAAGTTCCTGTTAGAAGAAGTGATAGGCGCAAATCTGTTTTTCCTTTGGAGAAATTGAGGGGTGATGAAGTTGCAGCCAAGGAGAAAAGAATTTTCTTAAATGCTAATGATGATGAGCCAAGGAATAAAGGTACAAAAGAAGAAACCCAGAAGGTATTGAAGCGATCAAAGAGGCTTGCTACACAAGATGAAGATTCAATATTGGTGAAAGATGATATTGCTGAAAATATAGGGCTTGATAGAGGCAGAGGAAATAGGGGCAAATCTGTTGGTCCTTCTTTGGAGAAAGTAAGAAGTGATGAGGTTGCTGTTGTAAAGGAGAAAAGAAACTTGAATGCTAATGATGACGAAACAAGGAGTAAAGGTACAAAAGAAGAAACCCAGAAGGCATTGAAGCGGTCAAAAAGGCTTGCTACACAGGTGGAAGATTCAGTACTGGCGAAAGATGATACCACTGAAAATGAAGTGCTTGATAGAGGCCGAAGTAATAGGCGCAAATCTGTTGTTCCTTCTTTGGAGAAAGAAAGAAGTGATGAAGTTGTGGTTGTAAAGGAAAAAAGAAACTTAAGTGCTAATGATGCTGAGATAAGGAGTAAAGATACAAAAGAAGAACCCCAGAAGGCATTGAAGCGGTCAAAAAGGCTTGCTACACAAGTGGAAGATTCAGTATTGGTGAGAGATGATATCGCTGAAAATAAAGTGCTTGATAGAGGCAGAAGTAGTAGGCGCAAATCTGTTGTTCCTTCTTTGGAGAAAGAAAGAAGTGATGAAGTTGTGGTTGTAAAGGAAAAAAGAAACTTAAGTGCTAATGATGCTGAGATAAGGAGTAAAGATACAAAAGAAGAACCCCAGACGGTAGCCAAGCGGTCAAAAAGGCTTGCTAAACAAGTGGAAGATCCTGTACTTGCAAGAGATGATATTTCTGAAACTAAATTAGAAGAGAGGAGACACTCTAGAAGGAATGCTGCTAAAGCAAATGTAGACACCAAGACGTTGGACAAATCAGTGCAAGAAGAAACTTCCGTGGTAAGAGAAGAGAGGAGACGTTCTGGAAGGAGTGCTGCTAGGCACACTCTTGCAGCAGTTTCAGATGAAAAGAAGGAAAATGGTGATAATAAGCTGACCATGAGAAACCGCACTGTTATTCAAGAAACAGATTCTTTGAAACAGTCCACGAGTAGCTCAAAAGCAAGTGTGGAGGCAGCAGTTGTTGAAAAGACTAGTACTGCCAGAAAGAAGCAGCAGGGTCGACTGAAGAGATCAAATGTGGAAGTAGAAGTTCCCATGCCTGAGGGCATGGAAATAGTCAAAGAACCAGACAATAGACATTGTATTGTCTCAGGTTCAGAAGGTACAATGAGCTTCTCAAGATCATCTCTAAATGAGCTTAAAGCTGTCACAGATGATGTCAATATAGTTCTCGCTGGAACCAAGGATGAAGCACCTGCTGAGTTGAGAACCCTAGCTGACAAATTGAATGAGGAAGGACCAATTGTAGATGCAAATGCTTCTCAATCTGAAAATAACTCCACATCGGAATGTCTTCCATTCAGTGAAGCATTCAACTCCAACGGTTAGTGTTTCTGGTCATAAGTTAATACGATACATTGTTTTATGAAGTGCGCTTATTCATTGTTTTGTATTTGCAGCTAGACCCGAGGAGAACCTAGTTGAGGAGCTTTTGCAGTCTGACCACAAGGAGCCTACAAGCAAAGATCTATGTCCTAGTTCAGTTTTGGCTGATGATGCTGTTCCAAATGATATAACTTCTGACAAACAGGAGCATGGGGCAATTACAGCAGACAATGCTGAAGAATTCGACACAGGGTTATCTAATGAAGTTCTTGATAATTGTTCACTAAGCCAGAGTGATAATATGGAAGAGAACATTGCTTCTGGAACCAAGGATGAAACAGCTGCTGAGTTGAGCACCCTAGATGACAAATTGAATGAGGAAGGACCACCTATAGATACAAATGCTTCTCCATCTGAAAATAACTCCACATCAAAATGTCTTCCATTTAGTGATCCATTCAACTCTAACGGTTAGTGTATCTGGTCATAAATCAATATTATGCATTGTCGTGTGAAGAGTGCTAATTCATTACTTCGTATTTGCAGCTAAACCCGAGGAGAACCTAGTTGAGGAACTTTTGCTGTCTGAACATGAGGCGCCTGCAAGCAAAGATCTATGTCCTATTTCAGTTTTGGCTGATGATGCTGTTCCAAATGACAGAACTTCTGATAAACAGGAACATGGTGCAATGGCAGCAGATAGTGCAGAAGAATTTCCCACAGGATTATCTAATGAAGTTCTTGATAATTGTTCACTAAGCCAAAGTGATAATATGGAGGAGATTCTTGATTCTGGAACCAAGGATAAAGCAGCTGCTGAGTCAAGCACCCCAGCTGACAAATTAATTGAGGAAGGACCACTTGAAGATGCAAATGCTTCTCCATCTGAAAATAATTCCGCATCCAAATACTTCCCATTCGGTGATCCATTCAACTCCAGCGGTTAGTCTATCTGATCATAAGTTAATATTATGCATTTTATTGTTAAGAGTGCTAATTCATTATTTCATACTTGCAGCTAGACCCGAGGAGAACCAAGTTGAGAGACTTTTGCATTCTGATCCTGAGGCACCTGCAAGCAGAGATCTATGTTCAGATGATGTAACTTCTGACAAACAGGAGCAAGGTGAAATAGCAGCAGATGATGCAGAAGAATTTGTCGCAGCATTATCTGATGAAGTTCTTGATAATAGTTTACTAAGGCAGAGTGATAATATGGAAGAGAACCTTGATTCTGGCTTTAAAGAACAACCAGAGACTATAGGTGCTGTTATTGAAGGAGTAACTTATGGTGAACAGGAGTCCGAAATATGTCCTGGTTCTACTTTGCCTGATGATGCAGTTCCAGATGACATAACTTCTGACCAACTGGAGCATGACGCAATTGCGGCAGACAATACAGAAGAATTTGACATAGGATTGTCTAGTGAGGTTCTTGCTAATTGTTCAGTAAAGCAGAGTGATAATATGGAAGAGAACCTTGATGCTGGCTTAAAAGAAAAATCAGAGACTGGATGCATTGTTACTGAAGGAGTAACTTATGGTGAACAGGAGTCCGAAAGCAAAGGCTTATGTCCTGGTTCTGTTTTTGCTGACGATGCAGTTCCAAATGACATAACTTTGGACAAACTGGGGCACGGTGCAATTGCAGCAGATAATGCAGAATTTGGCACAGGATCATCTAATGAAGTTCTTGATAACTGTTCCGTAAACCAGAGTGATAATATGGAAGAGAAGCTTGATTCTGATTTTAAAGAACAATCAGAGACTCGATGTACTGTTAAGGTTGGAGTAAGTTATGGTGAACAAGCGCTAACTGTAACGGACTATGCAAAAGAGTTTGATGCGGGGTTGTCCAGTAATGTCCCCATGGAACACGTGGAAGCTGAATCTGGTCCTATGGAAGCTGTATATGATCGAGATGCACCTACCTTCACAAATCACGGTGAAATACATGCAGAAGAATATGAAAACCTGGAGGAAGCAGCTTCTGAGAAAACTGTTTCAAGTCCCATAAAAGCAGTTCCAGATCTTCAAGGTACACAGTCCTTTTTGATCAGTTACTGATTATAGGAATTTCATAATACATTGACCTTCTCTTTTAGTTGCAGAACCTGGTAGTTTTGGTGATGGCATCGTATCAGATGTAACTACTTCAAAGGACGGTGATGAAGAGAAGCAAGGTAGTTATGAGGTTTTCTCACCTCATGTTCTTTGCAATTTGCTCATTTTCTCTTCCTTTTGATGCAACAGGTGAAGAACTTAAAATATTGTTTGCCACTCCTTGTCATATTTCACATTCTAAAGAAGATAAGAAAGCTTCTTTGGATGGTGATTCAAGGGAAAAGGGTCTCAACAGAGAGTGGCAAGGTTAGCTTCAAAATGCTTCTTTTTACATTTTTACTTTTTATAACTTATTGCTGCAAATCATTTTTTGTTCGGCATTTTGCTTTGTGATTTCTGTAGTTTCTCCCATTAGTGGTAATGATACATCAAGTCTCCAAAGTTCTGTCCGTGATTGTGGTGAACATGGCCAAAGTTAGTCCTAGACTTCTTCTTCTTCCTCTTTCCCGAAGAGTATCTCTTACTTACAGCTTGATTATGCTATATGTTACAGGAGAGTATTTGAAAAGTTTGTTTGCCACCCCATTTGGTAGTAGAAGCAGCAAGGCAGAAATAGCAACTTGTATCGAGATTAATGAGACAAGCAGTCAATACAAGCAAAGTTGCCCTGAAACTGAGAACGGTTAGTCTTTCTTCCTTAAATATGATTTCCAAGCCATTTTATTGCTTGGTTTATATTCTTACTTGAAGCCGTAGGATTTCAAGATTTAGGTTGTTGACTAACAAGCCAGTTAATATCTTGACCATTTTCACTACTCACCTTATAAGCATCTTTTGACATGCAGCTGCATCTTCTGCTGGCAATGGTTTGACACCATCTGTAACTCCTTTAAAGGACACATCTAAAGATGAAGGTATTTCTCAGCTAGTTTCCTGGTTTTGTGAAACCTGAAATCATGTCTAACTCTTCAACTTGATGCAGCCGGGGAAGATCTAAAAGGTTTGTTTGCTACGCCCTCTGTTGTTTCACAATCTGTTAGAGGCCAGCATTTCCTTTTTCAAAGTCAATTGAGTGGAGAAGCAATGGCCGCGGGAGAAGGACTTGGCCGTGGTTTGGTTGAGGACAAGCAAGGTTGGTTCTGAAATTTCTTTCTTTTGAAGTAATTTCTGCTTTCCCTCTGGATTTTCAGCTGTTCTTCACTTTCTTTTCTTTTTCGGTTTCTAATATCTGCTTAGGGATGTCTATTATAACAGGGGAACCTGGAAGGACTTTATTTGCCTCACCCGTCTCTGTAAAATGCACTAACCAAGAGACTACTTCTACCAAAGATAAGTATAGCCAGAGTCATGATATGGAAACTTCTATTTGCAGTGGAGTAGAAAGAAACCTCGATGAATCTGAAGCTCTGTCTGTTGGAGTCGACCAAGGTAGTAGATTATCCCTGTTAGCCATAATGGATTTACACAAGCTGAGTGTTCAAAACGTGAATTCAGTTTGTGTTTGTTGAATTATACTGACATCAAAGACTTAATTATTGTAGCTCCTGAGACCTCACATGTCACTGCTTTCAACTATGGTGATGAATATAAGCAAGGTTAGTTCTGAGCTATATCTTATTGTATAAAGTAAATGTAGCTCTCCTATCATATTTTATTTGCTGCTTGATTGTGCATTAATAGCTTTAATTCCTGATGTACAGAAGATCAACTGAAGTTGCTGTTTGCTTCACCCATCATTACCGAGACTCTGAACCAAATGGATGGAACAAAAAGAAAGACAGAAGACGAGAAAAATCTTTTGTCTAGGAATGTTCAGGGGCTCTCTCATAACAAAGGTTTTTCAGTTGAGAAGCTCAAAAAAACTGCTGAGTGCACAGATTCTAAACATTCTGCAGAACAGATTAAAGTTGAAAAGATCATAGAATTTGCTGAATGCTTGAAAGAATGCAGTACTCTGGAAGAAGAGAACAATGAAAGTCATGGTAATCTGCTGTCTGCAACATCAACTACAAACTCGACTCCGTTGCGGAATGATGAGTTTTCTTCTCAAGAAATTATGATCGAAGAAACTGCTGAGTGCATGAAAGATTCCAGTGCTCTTGAAGCACAGAACAATGAAGGCCAGGGTAATATTCTGTCTGCAACATCAGCAAAAAACATGACTCCATTGCATAATGATGAGTTATCTTCTCAACAACCTAAGATCAAAGAAACTGCTGAGTGCATGAAAGATTCCAGTGCTCTTGAAGAAGAGAACAATGAAGGTCAGGGTACTATGCTTTTTGCATCGTCAACTGAAAACATGACTCCATTGCGGGATGGCGAGTTTTCTTCTCAAGAACCTAAGACAGCAGATGTTGCAATGTCTGGAGAAATAGTTAGAGGTACGGAGATGAATACGAGACATGAAAGCTGGGTTCAGGAAATTGTTGACATACAGGAACACAAAATTGAGGAAACAGTGGTTGACAGGGATTTGTTGCTAAGAAATGCCTCTAGAATTCTGGAAGAAGGCATTTATGTTGAAATTGTAGAAGAAAGTACTTCTCCTGTTATTTCAAAGCCTACATGTGATATTGAATTTCCTGAACATCAGATGGTGCCGGAGATCAATCAGAGCAGTCCCAAGAACGTCAAAACATCTGATGCTTTCAGTGAAGGTACTGAAGATCACTTGAAACTGCTGTTTGCTGCCCCAATCAAAGAAACAAGTCCCTCATGTTCTGAGTCCCTTAAACCATTGGATGCCTGTAATGAAGAGAACACTGAAGATCACCTGAAACTGCAGTTTGCTACCCCAATCAAAGGAACAAGTCCTTCCAGATTGGATGAAGCTTCTAGTTGTCAATTGAAGACAGCCATGGTTATCAATGAAGCTTCTGTAATGGTTGGTAAGGAGCCTAAGCTCAAAGGGTTTGAATTTTCTGGAGAACCACTAGCTGTCGAGATTATTAGCGGAGGTTTTGATAGCACAAAAAGATCTTGCTTCTCCAAAGAGATTAAAGACCAATCTGAAAGAGGGCCTCTGTTTCCTACATCATCAAAAGGTACAAGTCCACTGCAGTTGGAGGGAAGTCCTGGTTGTGAGGAAGATATCTTTAAGGATCTTGATGGTGGTAAGTTCCTTGGCTCTCAGGAACAAATTTTTGCACAGCACGAAGATCATCAACTTCTAAATGAAATGACAGATAATACTGGTGACGCTACACTCGATTGGTTTCATATAGACGATGGCAGTGTTCCCATCCAGGCAGAACTGGAGACGCAGAAAAGTAATATTTTAACTCCTCAATATTTGGGCAATAACTGTAGAGTCACAGGACGATATTATACTTGTAGATTCAGTTTCTATATAAACTTAATTGCAAGTCTGATAATATCCTATAATGAATTCTTGAATGGTATAATTATAAATTTGGAGTGGTTAAAATAAAGTGCAGTGAAGAACAAGAAACTAATTCATCAGATGCTTGAAACATTTACATTCAGTTTTCTTGGAACATGGTATAGAGGGAATAGAGTTTTAATTCTTACACCTTTTAGAGTTTTAATTCTTACACCTTTCTCATTTTCTATTTTGAAAAATCCCTAAATAGATGCATATGCCTGAAATTTCTACTGCCAATGCTACAGAAAATGATTCTGCCCATCAGTTCGAGCCCTTGCGTGAAGTCACCGAAGATGATGCTGTGGCTGAGGGGAAGAAAGATGATCATCTAATGGCGTCTCAAGAATCTCTAGAAGACAGGTTAATTAATACCAGGGAAGCAACAAAAAGTGTTGTTGTTAGTGATGCAGTTTGCCAACAACGGAACATTCTAACTGACATTGAAACTGAGACCATAACTCAGGAGAGCGTAAGGAAGACCGATGATATTTCTGTTAGTGCTGGTGAGTTCGTTAAGTCTGTATGAGCAACAAAGAAAGGAAAAAAGCTTTTCTTTGTGCATGAAATTTGTATATTGAGGTTATCCCTTTTTTAACCATATTTGCAATAATATGATAAATTTGTGATTCTTAACTTTCAAATAACTTTAGCTGTTTTGCTTTATATTGTTCTCCAAATTCTGGAACTGCTTACTCAATAATGAATTTCAGAAAATGGAATTCTTGAATTTGATGCTGAATCCACTGCATTAAGAAGTCAGGAAAAGATCATCATCACAGTAGAAGAGACTAAGGGAGATGAAGTACAAAAACTAGAAGTGAGAAATATCAGTAACGCTTTCCTACACAACAACATTCCCGATAATGATGAATATGCAAAAGAAAGTTCAACCGTATTGCCTGCTGATAAGCAGTTCCACTTTCCAGAACATTATGTGATAGAAAATGTTTCGAGCATCAAGGAGTTTACTTCTTCCGCAAATGAATGCCAAGATGTTTTTAAGGAAGGTGATTTTGCTGATCAAGGGGATGGACTTACCATTTTTGAATCAACTGAGAGAACGTCTACGATTGTTAACTATTCAGATCTCACCACCCAAATCGACCTGCCTGGATTATTTGCAGGAGAGAGTGGAAATATAACCCATTCAGCATTTTCGGAAGAGCTTCAGAATGAAAGTAATCAGGGGAAGTTCAGTGCAGCTCAGCAACAGGATGAGGATTCTTTTGATAAAAAGGAGCATGAATCAACACAAGCAGTGTTATCACCCTCTTTTAAGTGTCATGAAAACATCAGCTTTATCGAGGAAGGTAAACAAGTTCTGATCCACCAGATTTGTCTGATATATTTTGAACTTTTAGCGTTGACTATACTAATTATGGATTTGTTATGTCATTTAGGCTTAGCTGATGAAGATACATTGATCTCTAAGCAAAATAATGACTTGGCTGAAAAGAAAGTACCATTAACCCCAGCAGGAGTAGCTAAAACTTCTTTTGCCAAGCACTTGAATTCTACTGTGAAGAAGAAGAATGCCAGAAGCGTTCTTATCCATGGAACCCCCAACAAACTATCCCAGATAGCTGACATGAAAGAAAATGCTCCAAGTGTTAAGGGAGATGTTGGCACTTTAACAGCATTAAGACCAGAAAAGAGGCGTGCTTTGGATATCCTCCCAAGGAAATAGAAGAAAAATTTCTGTAATTCTTTTCAATTTTTCTTTGTTCGGTTGTCCTGGTTTGATTGCTGCAGCCATATCTCATGGCCTATATTTCTGTTACATGAGATAAGACCTGCAACGTTTTTTTCTTTTGGTGCTTGAAAGTGGTGAGAACAAACAGATTATGTAATTATTTCATGTTTATGTTACCATATGGGTTTGACTTAGTAAGTAGTCTTCTGACAGATAATTTCTAATTGTAAGGATTATTACCAAATCTCTAACTACTGAATTATTCCAAATTAACTCACAGGTGCTTCTTAAACCACCTGTGTTACTTTTGACACTTTCAAAATTCATTCCAATTTATCTAATTATTTGTCTTTTAATGCAAAAGATTTTAAGGGAGCTAACTATTTTGATAATATATCTAAAGATGAGAATGTTGAAAGAAAATCTTTACTTGCCTTTGGTACTGAATATTCACTGCAACTCCTGGAACAATATGATGTTGGGCATATTTAGTAATGCTTTAATATCAGTTTCCTAGTAATTTCCGCGTCCTTGAGTGTATTTTAGTGTTGAATATGCCCAACTTCTCTTAGTTGTGAATTTTCTACTCATGGGATGATAATGTGTTGTGCAGTGAAATAATTTTGGAGCAAAAGAATGTGCCGAGGGAAATCACACAAATACAAAACCTTAATGAAATTTCATATGGAGCTTTTGCAGTACATTGTGTGTGTACTCTTTTTCCCTTTTCTATACTTCCTCCGATTCATAATAAGTGGTGTTTTAGGCTTTTCATTTTGTTTTAAAATAAGTGATGCTTTAGGATTTCAAAAACAAATTAATCTTATTCTTTCATAATTACCCTTATTTACATAATCAAGAATCATTAAATAGCTTTTCTTTTTCTAGGCATTTATTTTAGGGTAAGTTAGTAAAAACACTCCTAATGTTCTAAGAGTGAGCACTTTCTTAAGGAGTGTGCATAAGCTAAAAAACCCACTTATTATGAAATGGATGGAGTATCTTATTAAAGGCCAGGTCACAAGGACAACTTTTAAATTACCAACTTCTTTCTCTAAAAGGTTTTATTTCTCCTAATTGCATCACTCAAATTATTTCACAAATAGATTCTTTTACCTGGTCTGCTGTGGAAAAATATTGTTAGTTAATTCGTTTTAGCTTATCCTTCAAGTGGTGTACTAGACCATCTCATCACTTAACTTTTCCCTCGAAAAGTTCAATGGTAAAAAAAGCCAAGGGAAGAAACAACTAAGAAATAGTATCACCAATTATGATCAAGCTTTTGAAACTAGTGAAATGCCAGTAGCATTTTCAGAGTTAATACAAGAAATCTCTTCAACTATTTTCTCAAGTGCAATTTCATCTTTTAGTATACCTGTATGAGAAACCCCCAGTAACTTGGTCACTTTAAGGGGTAGGTGACTCTTGTTATCCCAATTTGATTCAAGAGCCAACAAGCTTACCATATTGACAGTGCCATCTCCATCCCCATACACAATCTCAGGTGGCTTATCAAACTCGCCATCTTCGTAGAACAATGTCTCTTGAGTCTTAACCCCACAGCCAATTATGCAAGTGATAGGCACTTGAGGCACAGTGAAGTTTTCGACCAGGGGCAAAATACGCGATGTGTAAGGCAAAACTCCCTCAGGAAACCCGATATCCTTGAGGAATGACGGGATATCACGAGCTGTGTATGCAGCATTTGGGGTACTAACAAGTGGTTCTTTGGTGCTAAATACTTTTG
This sequence comes from Lycium barbarum, assembly GCF_019175385.1. Lineage (NCBI taxonomy): Eukaryota > Viridiplantae > Streptophyta > Magnoliopsida > Solanales > Solanaceae > Lycium > Lycium barbarum. The sequence goes on along the minus strand of NC_083338.1, from coordinate 133,533,912 downwards.
GAGAAGGCAAAAGCCATATGTTACTTTCAGAACTCCTTTGTTCTTCCCTTACTAGCAATGGATTTACTAAAGGCACTCCAAGTGCATTTCCAGAAGCAAAAGTAAACATTGCATCAACTGTGCCTCCCCAAGGTGCGGACAATGCTATAAAGTGTTTGATGTACTTCTGGCTCCAGGATTTCGCATTCCGGCAGAGAAGTTGAAGGACATATAACCCTCCTAAGCTATGGGAAAGAAGAATAACAGGTTTTCCTCCATTTGAATTGCTTGCACTTTCTATGAGTCCTTTCAGGTCATTGAGGTATTTGGAACCAACATGACTTGGATGACCTTCTGCAGCTAAACCGTAACGAAAATCATACGGTGCTCCAAACAGATTTTCGCCATCTCTATAGCCTAGTTCTTGCAAAGCATTCACAAGTGGCTCCATATATGCTGTAATTTTCCTACGCGCAAACCATGCGAAGTACATGTTAAAAAAAAGGCTATTACAAGGAAAAGAGAAGTCAATCAATCTACTACTACTAAAAAAAATAAAAAATTCTTGGATTATCGGTTGACACAGAATGCAAGACCTATTATGGAGTTAAAATAAGGTTGGAACCATCGAATCTCATACTAGTAAATTTGGGAAAGTTACTGCCAAGATGAGACAATTACTATAATAATACTAGTATTTAATGCAGAACAGAGAAGTACATATATTCTTTATGTTCCTTTAACAATGGCATCAGGCCAACGTCTGTGAACTTCAACTATTTCAGTTACTATTTGGTGCCTATTATATTCTATCCGTATAGCTATTAGGTAATTTTAACTACCAAGACTTAACGTTTCTTTTTTGTCTAGATGTAAAAATCTGAACTCCGGTCTTCTATAATTTTTATTCACTTCATTGAGTGTTAGGTCACATCTCGAGGGGAGGACATCTATTGCCTATTGGTTTTCCAATCATACGATAGCACCGATCATGTATTAAGAATAATTAAGAACTTGGCTCACATTAAGTGTTAGCAAATTGGTGAACCAAAAACAGAAAAAAAATAAAAATAATACTGTAATAATTAAGCATTTTCAACATTCAAAATAATAAATGACCAAGCACTCAATATCAAGAAAAGCTCAAAGTCTAATGTAAGCTCATAAATAAATATAAATATAAGTGGGAACTTACTTGAGATGGGGATCAAGATAAAGAAGGGACTTAGTGGAACCAAAGTTTGTAATCCTAGTAAGGACACCAGGGGCATTATAATAATCATCTAAGTGAGTTTGATAGTAAAGTTTCATCCTCTGATTAAAGCACTTTGTGAAGGGTGCCAACAGTACACTTGGGTCAAACCATATCCTAAACCAACCTTCACTATCTTTGTTTAATGGATACCATCTGTTGCACAACAAGCTTGTAGGCTTGTACTCTGAAGTCAGGCTTGCTTCTAACTGGTTCCCACCAGCTCCTGGTATCAAGATTAGAGGGTGGAGGTTAGTAGTTGCTTGACAAGTGTACAACATCATAGCCATCATGAATAATATTTTCATGGCTAACCAAGTTAATGGACAACAAGGAAGATGTCCATGGCCATTGTTTGTGATTGGGATAACAATATAGAGAAACTTGTTCCTTGTCTTTGTGGTAGATAATGCACTTACGTCCTTAGTCAACTTTTTGCGCGGATTGTCCTTCAAACGCACTGGTCTTTAATTTTTGTCCTTCTTATTTGTGGTCTTAGTTTTTGTTCCCGCTACTTATTTAATGATAATATTCAGATCTACTTCGCAAAGTATAATTTCTGTAATATTTTATCTTCGGAAACTGAATTTTTACCTCGTTCGACATAAATTCTATAGGAATTAGGTACTGCGGCATAAGTTTTGTGATATTTTACAGATTATGTTGAGTGTTGAAAATTTTATCTTGTCCGACATAATTTGTGTGAATGATATGATACACATACCGAAGTTAAACATAAACTATGTCTTACGAAATTTAAATTATGACACGCTAAAAATGCTGAAGAGCAAAAATTAAAGATCACAAATTTGAGGGCCAAAAATTAAAGACAACCCCGATGATAGAGTATTTGTGCGAAACACCCTCTTTAGTTACATAATAATGGGTTTTTTCGAACTTTATATTAGTGGTGAATAGTAACAGAAACAATGAGCCCATTGGACCAAAGTCCCCAATTGACTTGGGGCAATTCGCAGAATTGTCCTTCTTTTTGGTGGTCTTTAACTTTTGTCCCTCAAATTAGTGGTCTTTAATTTTTGTCCTTCGCCTAAAAGTCACGGGTTTCAAGTTCAAATCCTCGCTCAGTCAAAAAATTTAAAAAAATTCGCAAGGTAGAGTTTGAATTTCGCTCTGCCCCCTCCGGCAGACTTTGCCTTGGGGCATATATTTTTTTTTTTTACTTTTCAAGACAAACTTTTAGTTATGTGTAAAGGAAAAGTTCCATCTTATGGGGTATACTTTTAGTTATGCCTTAACTAAAAGTGTGCCCCATAAGACATAACTAAAAGTATGCCCCATAAGACATAACTAAAAGTATGCCCCATAAGGCGGAACTTTTCCTTAAGGCATAACTAAAGGAAAAGTCAAAGTCTATGCCTTACGGAAAAGTTCTGCCTTATGGGGCATACTTTTAGTTATTCCTTAACTAAAAGTCAGTCCCATAAGGCAACTATGCCTTAAGGAAAAGTTCTGTCTGATCCGGCATAACTTTAGTTTTTCCTTAAGGCTTATATGCTGGATCCGGCATACACGCCCCCCAGCCTTGCCTTGAGAAATTATTTTTTATTTTATGCCTGAGCGGGGATTCGAATCCAGAACCTCAGGTATTCGCCCACTTTATTAAGTGAAGGGTAAAACTTAAAGACCACAAATATAAGGACCAAAATTTAAAGACCACAAATATGAAGGCCAAAAAATGATTGACTTCTATGTACTATGAAAAATGCAAAGAGAAAAAAAACCTATATATACAAAATAAAGACTCATGTTTACCAAACATAGCAGGAGATTTCCGTTTACCAATATAGCAGTAGTTTTTTTCTTCAAAATATACACGAAATCACACTTCGAATTTCGCTCAAGGATAAGAATTTCGCATATAAAAACTATATAAAATCGATATGAAATATGTATGTAACTGTATAAATTTTGGTATAAAGTTCTTCTATTTACACTATTTGAAAGCAATTACAAATTATAAACTTTCATATGTCTAAAGTTAATTTACTTTGTTAAACCTCAAAATTAATTTAAACGGAAAAGGTCCATATATGCCCGCGGACTATGCGAAATTGCACCCATTTGCCCGTCGTTTAAAGGTCAGTCCGCCCATGTCCCTAACGCTACGTTTTGCATCATCTATGCCCTTGAGTTAACGAAACCTGACAAAAATATTGCAGGGCAAATTTGTGCAGTTCCACATAGTATAGGGTCATATTTGATCCACTGAAATTCCTAAATATTATGGCATAAAAGCAATAATATGACACAAAATATCACTGCATTCTAAAACATAAAAAACATCTGCAATTACAATTCATGCATCCACCATTACATTACATCTAAACTATACAACTAAAAGATCAAATGCAATTACAGCCATCTCTTAAAGATTATTTTCACAAACAAGAGCACCATTTTACCTTTTCAAAAGATTTGTTTTACTAATGATAATATCTTCTTCTTTTTTCAATTAGTTGATGACCTGAATAGTTCTTTCTAGATATTTTTCGTCTTCCCAGTCCCAATATTTATACGATAATGCATGCAACAACTGCTGCACAAAACATAAACATAAAAAAAATTCATTACAGATCTTCCACAAAAAATCACAAGGAAAAAGAGATAACTTACATTAGACTTATGACACCTGAAAAAACGTCTCCTGCAGTGCTGAAATTTTGATAGCAATAATAGAGTGAATATTACATTTTAGGGATTTATATGGTCTTACATAAAATTTAATGTGGTCTGGCCCTTTCGCGAATTCCACGCATAACATAAATTTAGTAGAATTATTTGGAGTACATGATGTGAGATGGAGTGACGAACCCTTCCACAACTATTTGAAGAACTCGAAGCTTCCGACTTTTTATAAACAAGTGAAAGAATAAGAGAGCAAAGTGTGGGTTGCACGATAAGTGTGGAGTTTCAAAATGCAGTACCAAAAAATCGTTGGCTAGCATAAAGTGCACTACAAAAAAAAATCTAAAAACTATTGGTACAATAAGAAGTTGTTGCATGCATTATCGTGTAGATATTGAGACTGGGAAGACGAAAAATATCTAGAAAGAACTATCCAGGTCATCAACTAATTGAAAAAAGAAGAAGATATTATCATTAGTAATTTTTTTTTTTTTGAAAAGGTAAAAATGGTGCTCTTGTTTGTGAAAATAATCTTTAAAAGATGGCTGTAATTGCATTTGATCTTTTAGTTGTATAATTTAGATGTAATGTAATGGTGGATGCATGAATTGTAATTGCAAATGTTTTTTATGTTTTGGAATGCAGTGATATTTTGTGCCATAATATTTAGGAATTTCAGTGGATCAAATATGCCCCTATACTATGCGGAACTGCATAAAGTTGCCCTCCAATATTTTTGTCAGGTTTCCGTTAACTCAAGGGCATGGGTGACGCAAAACGTAACGTTAGAGGCATGAGTGGACTGACCTTTAAACGACGGGCAAATGCGTGCAATTTCGCACAGTCCGCGGGCATATATGGACCTTTGCCGTAATTTAAATGATGAGTTTCGTTCATACTGTACATTAAGATATTACAAGTTTGACACTTAATTGATGTGATGACTTAATTTAAGTAATATACACCAGGTCGTATAAAGATATTTATAGGTAAGTGTCCATAAAAAGTGAGAGTTATAATTTTAAAAATGGAAAAAATACATGCTATAATAAATAAGTAAATCTGACAGTGTAAAATTTCATCAAGTACGTGGTTATTCTTACTGATTAAACACTAGCAAGATGAATTTGTGTGTATTCGAGATACGTTTATAGATAAATTGATATATTTTTGCTTCGTCTAACTCTATAAAAAAAAATTAAAACTCTATAAAAAATTAATACATGACACTTACAGTTTTAATCTATTTTCTTGTTGAATTTCAAATAAAGGGCGAAAAGAATATCACTGATATTAGTTATTTGATTCGATATATGAGTTTGACATAATGTTAGAATTTTAATTTTAACCAAAAAAAAAAAGGCATAATGTTAGAATGAGTATTAGAGCATATAATCTTTTAATATTAATTGCCACAACTTAAACAAGTTATAAGTTATTATTTACTCTAATATTTGTTGTAAAGTGTGATCCCATTATTGCTTAACTGAAAATATTGTTATTAATATATATTGTTTTAAATAAAATTAATTGAACGCCTATAAATACAATTTAACATTACAATGTTGGGCCATCTAATTCCATATAAAAACCTGAAGCTTAGTTTTTAGAGGATTATCGCGGCTACAAGGAAGAACACACACAGCAGCCAGAAGCAATCATAGACGTCTTATTTTTCCATTCTTTTCTTCATTCTTATGATATTTTGGGATTTATTGAGATTTCTGTCTTGAATATGTGTAGCTAAACTATATTGTTTTTATTTTGACGATTAATTCACTAGAGGGTTATTTAATTGTATTATGAGCGTTACATATGCCTAGCTAACAGTGAAATACTAAATATGAATCTTGAGTTGAACTTGAAAAAGAGAACTTTTGATTGCAATATAATTGATTAGGGGGTTATTTAATTGTATTATGAGCGTTACATATGCCTAGCTAACAGTGAAATACTAAATATGAATCTTGAGTTGAACTTGAAAAAGAGAACTTTTGATCGCAATATGATTGATTAGTATATGTTCGTGAACCTAGGCATTAAAAGGGATCCATTCGCGAATAAGAATATGTTCTTTTTATGCCTAATCACCATAAGGGTTTAGAATAAACTGAATAGGCGAGTAGAAATTACCAAATTTCTATGAGTATTATTATTCTTGCAGATTAATAACCCGGATAATTAATTAGTCAGAAGAGTTGAAGAGTTCGATAGCATTGCTAGATAAGACCATAACCCTACACTAATATTTTCCATTTGAATCCAACCTTGCGTGTTATGTGTGTTTGGTTGAATTCATTAGACTTTTCATTCATAGTTTATTTATTACAATTAATTATTAAAATCTGAAAACATGTTTCTTGGCTAGATACATTGTAAGTGGTTTAATTTGGTGAAGAGTTAATCATAAGTCCTCGCGGGATTGATACTTTACTCACTCTTAATTACTTGATTAATTGCATATACTTGCGTGTGCGATTCAGGGCAATTAGCTTTTTGGCGCTGTTGTTGGGGACTTAGAAATTAACCGTTTTATTATATTAAGATATTACTACTACTTATTTAGTCATGTATTAATTTTTTGTTCTTCGTGGTTGTGAACTCAGGTACTATCGTCTGATGCGAAGGGTTAGAACTTAGAAGCCATAATAAACTTGAGGATTTTGACTTGGAACCTGAACTACTAACACTTCACAGGCGGTTGAGAGAACACAGACAAGTTCAAAATCAACAAGCACTCATACAATTGCCTGTGGAGATGGCCGAGAACAACAAGCAACTATCTATACTGGAATTCCTGAGAATGCCAAGTGTTGCCAACGTTACTTCCGCTATTGTCAAGCCTGCCATCAATGAGGGCTTCGAGCTGAAACGGAGCATGATCAAGCTACTTCATGCTTACGCACAGTTCTTGGGGTTGTCGCATGAGGATCCTTACCAACATAGTCAGAACTTCCTAGAGATCAGTGATACTTATATCACTAATAATGGGGTCACGTCTGATTATGTCAGACTCACATTGTTCCCTTTCTCCTTATTTGGACAGGCTAAAAGATGGTTGAGAGCAAAGCCACCTAATTCAATCACCACTTGGGATGATTTGGCTCGCAAATTCGTGGCTAGATTCTTTCCTTCAGGGAAAACTGAAAGAATCAGGAGTGAAATTGTGTCATTCAGGCAGAAAGAAGGAGAGTCACTTTTTATGCAGCTTGGGAAAGATTCAAGTCGTTACTAAGGGTTTGCCAGCACCATAACAAGTCAAATGAGGTTTTAGCTCATTCTTTCATAGAGGGATTGCATTCTCAGTCTAAAATTCTGCTGGACACAGCAGCTGGCGGGCGAATTCTGGAGAAGAACTATGATGAAATATATGCCCTGTTGAACAAGTTCACACAGGGTAACCCTGATTGGCAAGGTGATGTGGGCCGAGGTATAATTCAGAAACCTGTCGGAGTTCTTGAGCTTGATGTTGTATCAGCACTTTCCGCACAAATGACTGCCATAGCAAATCGAATCTGCAAGCTGACGATAACTCAGAATCAGCCGCAGGTACAACCAATGCAACATGTCCAATCATTTTGTGAATTCTGCAGAGAAGGCCATAGTAGTGATATATGCGCAGCAAATCCAGAATCAATTCATTTCGGGGGCAATGCTAACATGTGCCAGGGGAATCAGAATCAGTTCGAAAATACTTACACTTTCAATTGGAGAAACCACCCAAATTTCTCTTGGGGTGGACAGCAGGGAAATCAGAACCAGTTTAGGCAACAGGGTCAGCAACGGAATCATCAACAAACTCAGAATTACCAGTCAGCACAGGTTACTCATGCAACTAAGCTCTTGAGTAGTATTGAAGAGATGCTGAAAAAGATAATGGTGGATAATCAAAATCATGCTATAGCCATCCGTAATCTAGAAAGACAGATGCGACAACTTGCTAGCGCCCATAACACCAGGCCGAATGGAGCACTTCCTAGTGACACTGAACCGCATGACACTGAGAAATGGTAGAGAGCTGGAAGAAACTCCAACCAAGAATAAAAAGTGATCAGGTGAAGTGCAGTGCATCTAAGCAACAGGATGAGGATTCGTTTTATAACAAGGAGCATGAATCAACAGAAGCAGTGTTATCACCCTCTTCTAAATCTCTGTGAAAACATTAGCTTTATCGATGAAGGTATACAAGGCCGATCCACCGGATTTGTCTGTTATATTTCGAACTTTTAGCTTTGACTATACTTATCATGGATTTGTTATGCCATTTAGGCTTTGCTGGTGAAAGATACATTGATGTCTGAGAAAAAAAGTGGTTGAAATGAATGTACCATTAACCCCAGCAGGTGTAGCTAAAACTTCTGTTGCCAAGCACTTGAATTCCACTGTGAAAAAGAAGAATGCCAGAACCATTTTGATACATGGAACTCCCAACAAATTATCCCAGATAGCTGGCACGAAAGAAAATACTCCCAAGTGTTGAGGGAGATATTGGCACTTCAACTTCATAGTTGTTTACAGCATCAAATTATGACATTTTGATTGTAGAATCTCACAGATAATTTCCAGTTTTCCCAGCTTAAAATGGAACAAATACCTTCATAAGCTGAGTTGTTTAAAAATTCAAATTATGAAAATTTGGATTAATTACACCAGATAGAACTGAACTATTGTAAAATAGAAACTGGAAATTATACACAGCAGAAAAATTAACTTGTTGTAAATGAGTATGAAATGCTGTGAAGCAAAGGTATCTTGTTTTACCAGCCAAGTAGTTATTGTATCCTGAAATGCCAATGAGCTAAAACTCTCACTTTAATAGTTCTATCAATTCTTCAATTATGTGACTTCTGTTGCAAAAAATTTAGAGGAAGCCAACTATTTTGATACTCCCTCCGTTCCAATTTAAGTGTCTTACTTTCCCTTTTGATCTGTCCCAAAAAGAGTGCCTCTTTCTATATTTAGTAAGTTGACAATTTAAATATTTTACATGGCAAGTTCAAAATCATAAGATTCAAAGGATATTTTAGTACATTAAACACATCTTTAATTTAGGACCACAAGACTCAAAAGTCAATTTTTATTCCTTAAACTTTGCGCCTAGTCAAATTAAGACACTTAAATTGGGATGGAGGGAGTAATATATTTGAAGTAGAGAGAAAATCTTTATACACGATCATAATTCAACGAATTCATTTCAACACCACGAACAACAAGTTTCTATCAGATAGCAATCTTGAAACTGTAAAATCTGGTTTGAACAAATATGCAGATAGGCTTGACGAAATTTAGGAAAAATGCAAATGTGGAATTGACAAAGGCTGACAGTTGAAAATAAACCGACTATATTTTAACTGCATAAGCCTAGAACAATGAGCTTTTTAGGTTTAAAACTTTGCTTAAAAAAGAGGAAACAATGTCCAACAAGCTGATCGTGCCCAATTAAAGAGTTCTGTAGATTTATAGCCTCAGCATCGATAAATAGCATTGAAGCAGTATGTACTAATATGCTAATAATAGCATCTACAATAATACAACAAAACAGTCTTCCAGAATTCAATACCGCTTGAAATGGCAACTATGGAATAACTTCTTAGTTACTGAAGAAAAAAATCAATATTTCTCCCACTGAGAGGCGATATAACTCACAACAACTAATTTGCTGCAAAGAACACCAGCATTAAAAAACAAAATAAAAGACTGAGACAGGGAATGTCTTGGAATTTCACTTTCTTGAAATTACAACAGTGGAATAAGTTCATAATTACTGATGAAATTTTTGACAAACATTTTTTCGTGTGAAGTCCCTTATTAAGAAGGGGGGAACAAATTTTATGTTCGGTTGGTACGTACTACAAATATTGGAACTCCACCGCACTCCAAGCCACAAATCCCAAATGTATCGAAAGAATCAAGAAAAAACTTTGCAAAACAAATATCAATGTGTCTGCTATTCTGCCCTTTATACACAATCATCAGAGCTCATTCTCTTCTTGCCCAACTCAAAAATCTATGTCGATGACCAAATTGTCAGGAGATAAAAGATACTCTTGTTCCTTCTCCTTGAGTTTGAGCTCTATTTCAATTTCATACAACTTCTCTACAATGTAAGCCATGTAACAAACACTTAATTGTGCTTACTCGCAGTCTAACCCACATACCTCTAAGACGAGTCCACCTCTCGCCGTGAATGGGTTGAGTCGGACCCACAATAAGGAGCAGATAGATGCCAGAAGGATGGACCAGACAACAATGATGGTTGGAACGTTATTTTGTCTACCCATCACACCTTTGAGGAAGGGATACAGATGAACAATGACCCATAAGGCGAAGAAAAGCCTACCAAATAGAGGACCCCAAGAATCATAACCATTGTTGATTGCATCTGAAACACCGACTACGACTCCAATGATGTTAAGAATTAACAAAGTCATTGGAGGAATCAACAAAGATGTCCATTTGAATAGATAAAGGTCAGAGAACTCCCCATCATCTGCTGCTTTGGAAGTAACAGTGAAGCTAGTGTTGACACCAGCCAAAACTTTAAGAAGACCTTGGAAAAGAGCAAATAGGTGAGATGAGGCACCACCAATGACCCAGAACTGCTCGTTTCTCCACCAGTCATCAATAGTAACACCTCCCCATTGCATCTCAAGAACACTCGTCACAGCAATCATTATGAAAAGTGCCATGAAAAGTATGCTAGCATAGTTGCTAATCTGCAACACGGAAAAAAAAAATCAGCATAATATCATGTGAAGAGACAGAGTCCATGTAATATGTCCAGTTGATTAAAATGAAAAAGAGACCTCGAAGCAGAAAATGCGGAAGGGGCAGACTTACCTCTGGAACAATAAATTTCCCGGTAAGCAAACAGACAGCGGGCAATGCACAATATATGATCAAAGGAACAGAAGTCAAAGGGTAGACGACTGAGTTTATGTAGGAAAACCGCTCGAGAGGCTTCAGACCACACCCATATCCGTACCAAATTGGACAATGTCTACTCAAGAGGATTTCAACAGATCCCAAAGCCCAACGCAGAACCTGGTGAAGACGATCTGAAAGATTGATGGGAGCAGATCCCTTAAATGCAGGCCTAGTGGGCATGCAGTAGACAGATCTCCAACCATGACAGTGCATCTTAAACCCAGTAAGGATATCCTCAGTAACAGATCCATAAATCCATCCAACCTGGTGCACATGACAAAAGTTAGACCAAAAGCAGTGTGTGTTCCAGAAAATTCAAATAGATAGGTTATAGATGTTTATTACCTCTTTACCCCATTCTGTTTTGTCTTCATAACCACAACTAATAACATGTATTGCTTCTTTAAGGAGAGATGCTGATGTTGCTCCTGGAGGAATGCCACCATCTTCTAGAAGTGTTGAAGCAACGAATACTGGTGACTGACCAAATTTCTTCTCAAGTTTTATCTGAGGCATGAGGGATGCTTTTTCACTATCAATTCCTGCAGGAAAAAGCAAGTTAACAACATAAATACATAAAAGAATCTAAAGTTTCACCAAGAGTAAGGGAAAGACATGCTCTAGAGATTGTAAAACTGATATAATCAGAAAAAGAGGGATGAAGAAAATAAAACATAAGAGAATTAGGACAGAGGAACTTCGAAAGTAGGCCCGTTAGAATGTTTAGCAGGTTGAAAAGGGGTCCAAATTTATTAATCTAAAGAGTTAAGTCTACAAATTAGCCATTAGGGCTTAGGGGTGGCTTCCCTTCCTTACCTTCAATTCCTTCCTCGATATTTTCGAGGGCATGAATTTGGGGTGAAGCCTCTTTGCTCTTTGTCTTCTTTTTGTTATCCTTGGTTGTTTTCCCTTTCTTATGCTTCTTTCGAGAACTGAAACAACAGCAACACCATTTAGGCCAGCAGTTGCATGTTTTTCCTGGAGGTTTTGTCTTCTTTGGAGCATCATAACCATAAAGGGCTTGCCTCCTGAAGACACATCCAGTACCCACGTAAATTGGACCCTGGATCCCATCAAGTCCTTTCATATTGATCTGTTAACGCAAATGGAAAAAAAAAATAGCTTTCTGTTAATGGTGCATATCATATCCGTATGCACAAACATAAACAGTTAACAGTACATTGGTGAACCATTCGGCATCTTACGTACATCAAAGAAGACCACATTGCGGTTGGAGTATCTGTCATGCCTATCAATACCATCAAATCTTTGAGGAAATTGTACGTAGCATATTTTCTTTCCTGAAGTGGGGTCCATCATAAAGCACATAGCTTCTCTCAGTGCCTTACTGTTATTTATATAGTGATCACAATCCACATTGAGCATGTAAGGAGCATTTGATATGACTGCTGATACCCGCATCTACAATCACATTTTAAAAAAGGGTCAAAAGCCTATCCAATGCTATTTTTTTTCTAAAAAAGGTGGGGAGAGGAGGAAGGAGAAATGGAAGACACTAACCAAAGCATTCATGGCACCAGCCTTCTTGTGGTGGTCAAATCCTGGACGCTTCTCTCGAGAAACATAAATAAGGCGAGGAAGTACATTCCCTTCAATATCACGCACACCATCATTACCCAGGAAGACCTTTTCAATTGAAAAATTGGTTAGTTCACAATAGTAAAATCTTAAAATATCACCATTGAAGTTAAGCTATAAAAGAGATCAGATTTATACCTGAATCATTCCAGGATGATCCCTGACAAGATTTCCTGGCCAAGGCGTTCCATCTTGCATGGTCCAGCCGTCTTCGGGAACCTTTTGTGCCGTGGCAACCAGCCCATTTATCCGAACCTTGAATTCTTCATAGTCTCTCTGCACAAAAAGAATTGTCTTAGCAACAGGTCTTTATAGTCATTCAATCATGTCGATAAAGAACATAAATTTCATACCTTCATAGCACGACGTTCCCTCACAAATGATGCATCTACTTTATTTTTCAGATAATCAACCTTCTGACAAAAATACCACTCCGGGGCCCGAGGCTCTATGCTGAACTTTTTGCAGAACGGGACCCATTTCCTCGCAAACTCAGATGTTTCAGAGAGAGCCTCAAAAGTAAGCATGGCCGCACCATCATCAGAGACGTAGCACGAAACCTTGTCCACTGGATAATCCACAGCGAGAATGGAGAGAACAGTATTTGCAGTAATAAGCGGAGGTTCTTTCATGGGATCCACTGTACTAACAAATACATCTATATGGGCTAACCCAGAAGGCTTCCCTTCTTTCTCATACCTGAGAAAAACATTTAACTAAAGGGTTAGAGAGGCATGTACACATACACATTATTATATACAAATGCACTATTTATGCATACCTCAGAGATAGCCTATCCAAGTATGTCTCTCGACGAATTGGACACCATTTAGGAAACTGATCAAATATCCACGATACAGCAAACCATATTTCACAAATAATAGAAAGCAGCCATAATACAATTGCATCATGGACAGGATGCGTTATTCTATAGTGGAAAAAGAGCCCAAGAACAGCAAGACGAACTAAAATGGTTAATCTGTACGGGCTTAGCCTGCTAGAGGAAATAGGCAGCTTTCTCGAAAGTGGTTGTCTGCCTTCATCCATCCTGCAAACACAGATATACTAGAAACGATAAATCTTACTGATCCAGAGAATGTTAACATAAAGCAGTGATTGTGGTTTAGAAAGGTCAAACCGACATGCAAAATGTTATACCAACACTAACAAAAGAGAAAAGCAGAAATCGAACACATAAAGCATGACATTTGCCCATTCCAAATTGCTCTAACATGTAGTGAATTTATATTTTTCTGAAATGGAGCATGTAGTGAATTTATACTTCCATCAAATGTGAATTCTACATGCTCCACCAGAAAAATGAATAGTCAGCTTTGCATGTGGAGTAGGTTGTAGAATCAGTATTATACTAAGGGCTCGTTTGGTACGAGGGATAAGGATAAATAGTCCCTGGATTATATTTGAGATGATTTTATCCCATGTTTGGTTGGGATAAAAGCGCGGTATAACTACTCCCGGGATTAGTTATCCCGGAATTTTAGTGTTATTTTATCCCTGTGGAAGGGTGGAATAACTAATCCCAGGATAAGTTATCCTGGGATAACTTGTTTCCAACCAAACAACCCCTAATATAATTGTTTTCAGTTTCTTCTTTATTAATTTGGGTAATCTGACTAGCGAATAGAGTTGAACAAAAAACTCCTAAACCAAAATTAGTGCAAAGAGATGAACTGTGCTGCAAAAATATGTCTCAGTTCAAGTGACTAATCTGCAACATTTCTCCCCTATGTTTTCGTTTCTTTTTATGCAAGCAGAACTTACATTTGCTTTATTCTTTGTAAAGAAAAAATGGTAATTTATCTCATTAAAGAGATTCTTTATTGTTAAGATTCTTTCGGAAGGAGAATAATTGTGAAGCCAATTAACAGTGCAGATACTCGAGTTTGATGAAAAAGCAAGTACATCCAAGTCACAAACAAATCTATCCCAGGCCCCAAAAACTACGTCAATGCGGTTAAATTTTAAAATGTATCCCTTTTGACTATCGGCTCAGTGCTGATACCATTTCCATTATGAAGATTTCCCTTTCACATGCTTATTGAAACAGACTAATAACTGATATTAGTTTTTGAAAGGTACAGTAACCAGCACTAGATTAAGCTGCCGTCTGGTATTGTCAACTTCTGAAGGCATTCTCAACCGAAAGGACCTCAAAAAAAACTCAAAATACATGTGACATGACCAACTTTTCAGGCCTCATACTAAAGTAAGAAAACCATAGTACTTGAGTTATTTCCTTCAGCACATAGTTCACGATCAATAATAGATACAGCTTGCAACAACTTCAAGTCACCATCTCACAAATAAAATACGTAAAGTGCAAATCATATCACAGATCACTCATGAGGAAAAAAAATGAATGCATAGACCTACTTGGGGAGATCGGGATCATCCAGGTCATCGCCATCGTTACCACAACCTTTGCCTCCTCCATGCTTAACCACCTGTAATTTCTCATTCTGCTTCTTCTTCCACTCCTCCATTCTTTGCTTCCATGCAACAGTACCATATCCATAAACAGCCAAATCTTTCTTAGGATCCATCGGGCGAGGAGGCACTGCAAAGACCAAGCATATCAAACTCATTAACCCCTCTAACATTGGAAAATAGGTCAATGAATTAAAATTTGCTTAAAGTAGATTAACTTACAAGACATTGATGAATCAGAGTAAGGCACAGGATGAACTTTCTTCCCACGACCCATAAACGGTGGAATAATAAGAGCATGTTGATCAGCTGAAATTGTATCATCCTATACAACAATATACAACTTTTTAGCTAAAATTCAACAGATTGAGAACAAAAAACATAGTACTACAATCTTGAGACATTAATTACCTCTTGACCAAAAGTAAGTAGAGGGATCTCTGAGTTAAGGGCCTTAGGATCTACTTCTGCTGGGGTAGTAAGACCAGATGCATTATAATTGGCACGGCGAGCAGATAGTGCAGCCTCAGAAATATGTCTTGGGTTACCATCGTAATCGAATTCGTGGTCTAAGTCATCAAATTCATCTTCTTCATCATCTCCATCAACTCTAGGACTCCCTTTAATCCTCTTGTACCTAGTTTTACATTGAGGGCAAGCTTGATTCCCTTCTCTTCTTTCATACTCATAGCAAGGTCTGCAAACAGGAAATGCACATTCATTGCAAGCAACAAATGGCTCCCCATCTACTGTTACTTCAATCTCATCTCCACAAATCTGGCAAATCTGTCCACTTAATTCTTTCACAGAAGTTACCTGTCATCAATAAACAATTAAACGAGATTAGAAACATACTTAGACCAAGAATTGGAATCCACAACACTAATTGGAAAAGTTATAGAAAGAAACACACTTGGACATGTAACAGACTTGCCAAATAAGAATGCAATAAATCAATGGAGCTTAAAAAAGCCAATTTGGAAAAGATTAAAGCCTCCTTAGATCAAGAATTGGAATCCACAACACTAATTGGAAAAGCTATAGAAAGAAACACACTTGGACATGTAACAGACATGCCAAAAAAGAATGCAAGAAATCAATGGAGCTTAAAAAGCCAATTTTGGAAAAGATTAAAGCCTCCATAGATCAAGAATTGGAATCCACAACAGTAATTGGAAAAGTTATTGAAAGAAACACAGTTGGACATGTAAACAGACTTGCCAAAGAAGATTGCAATAAATCAATGGAGCTTAAAAGTGGTGGGCATGAAGATCCAATTTTGGCAAGTTAAATCAAGATATTGCACAAACAAAAGCAAGGAATTAGGGATCTTCAAAGTGGATTTACTCCAGTAGATAGCTATAGTAAAGAACTAGAAGACAACACCCGCCCCAAAAATCTGTGAATCCAGCTAAACTGAAGTAAAAGTTTGAAACTTTATCCTCAAAAATAGCAGCTTTTTAGCACAGAAACTGGGAATGAGCAAAATGGTAACTTCAGAAAGAGCAAAAAAAGTAGTCAATAACACCCCACCGACAAAAAATGGCAACTCAGAAATCCAGTTTTACAGCACCAAAGCCTCAAATCTGCTTGAAATTACTCACAATGGAGCAGATATGAGAAAAAATGAAACAAAAAAGATAAGATTTTGAAGGCCACATAGCAAAAAAGATAAGATTTTGAAGGCCATTTAGCAGTAAAGTTAAGATTTTGAAGGCCACACGGCAGAAAAGATAAGATTTTGAAGGCTACTTACTCTTCCAACCTCATCAGCATTGATGAGAACAAACTCATTTCTATTGTGCGAACCAGCAATAAGCCTACCATTTGTATCCATTTACTCAAACTATCAAGAATGGAGGAGAAAAATACCCTCTTTAACTTTTAGCACATTAGAGACCACTCCTCCATTACCCTTTACTCTCCTCTTCTTCTTTAGGACACTGCTTTTAAACACCCCATTACAAGTAACAACAACCCTCAATTAGTAGAAATAATAATGAATGAAAATGATGTGTAAACGTATACAGACATACAACACACCATCACTATTGTCATAGTAATGATATTAGGTGTATAAAATTTTGTGTGGGGTTGTGGGGGCGGGAATATATTATTATATTATATTATATGGCTGGAAAATGGAAAAGATTTTTTTTAAAA
This sequence comes from Lycium barbarum, assembly GCF_019175385.1. NCBI lineage: Eukaryota > Viridiplantae > Streptophyta > Magnoliopsida > Solanales > Solanaceae > Lycium > Lycium barbarum. The sequence goes on along the minus strand of NC_083338.1, from coordinate 133,516,898 downwards.
AAAAGAAAAAGAAATGGTGGTGTTATGAAAAAGACTACTTTGGGTTTTTGGGATTCTTTTCTTGTAGCTTGAGAGAAACCCCAGTATAGAAAAATCTTATAATAATTGGGGTTCACTCTCTATTCTTGGTAATTTTATATATTTGCTGAGCTGTGAATCAAGTGGGAAGTACAAAGCGTAATGCACAAGGGACAATAGATCTGTTCTTTGATGATTAAAGAAATGTGCTGTAGGACTGTGGGGTCCAATTTGTTGGTGGTGGAAGTAGCCCCACCAGGGAGGGGGTGGGGGGTCACGGTGGTTCTTGGTGGTGGGGTGGAGGGTATATTGGTAAATGTAAGTAGTAAACTGGTATTTTTAGGCTTAATTAGCCATTAGTTGGTCGTAAGTAAGAGAGTGATAGTATTACTAACAATGGTGAAGATGGTTAATGATAGTTTTTCTTTTTCTTTTTTGATCTTTTTATGGCTGTCTTTTACAGTTGTATATAGGGTGGTGGGGTTAAAAGAGTCAAATGAGAGAGAAACATGATGGTTTTAGTAAAATTTTATATACATACAAGTACATATTTGTGTAGTTTAATAAAATGTAATTACATACATTAGTACTACATTCATAGTAAAAAGGTAAGTGAGGAAATGGTTGAGTCACGTGGTCTTCAAATGAGGGTTGATCCAAGGTTTTGATTAATTTATATTCCACCGTATAAAGTGCAATTTACGTAAAGCTAAAACTTGTTAATGTACTATAAGGATTTTTAAAGGATGAAAATATTTATGGGGAAACCTCGTAAACACAACAATTTTATCAAGTGGAAAGGTTTTCTTTGCTATATACAGGTGAATTAACCAAGTAGAGTTTATATGACTCGTGGGAAATATATAGCTATCCAATATTATGAACACTTAATTAGTTAATTACACACTAACTAAAGAAATAAATAATCAAATTTTGTCACGGCCTAAATTGGGGTCTTAACTGGCATTTAATATCCTTGCCATACTACGCAAATATGTTCAACCTTTGTATATTTTTAATGATAAAATCCCTGCATTTCCAGCTTCAAAGTTTAAACAAACCCACAAGCATAAGTTTCATTTGACAAAAATATTCAAAGTATGTGGGAAAAAAAAAAAAGGATATATTGTGAGTTCAGAATATATCAATATACTAAGGCACCGCTTAAATAGAGATATTAAGAAACATAGTTTTAATTCTCATGGTATGTCTAATAAGTGTTTGGTTTAAAAAAGAAAAGTACCTTTTTCTCGAAAACAATTGTCTTGGTTTTGAACCAAACAACATTTTTTTAAAATGAAAAAAAAAAAAAAGGAACTCTACGCTTTCCCATTTCATATTAATATTAGTACATTATCAATCATTAATGCTACCCCACGTTGTGAGATTTCACTGGGTTGTTGTTGTTGTTGTTGTATCAATCATTAATGCTGAAGTTTTTTTTTTTAAAAAAAAAAACATTATCCAAATTGCTAATTTTATCATCAAATTTTAATTAACATCTTTTTCAAAAATATTTTTCATTCTCCAAGAAAACATTAGACAACATATTTAGGAAAAGATGTTTCCATAAAATAATTTATTTTCCAAAATATATTTTTACGTCCTACCAAAACACACTAGTCTAGGGAAATTAGAATTGCGGGCTATGAATTTTTTAGAATTAAGTTTTAATAATGGTCCACATTGCACTATTAGTTGTGTACTTGTATCAATTTACCATACCTTGAGGATGTCACAATACCATACAGCATATGCCTTTCTTGTGATAACAACTGCTGTATTTAGTTCCTACTGTTAGGTTTTTGAGCATTTTAATATTGCAAATATCTTTCACATTTTTGTTCAAATTCCTCACATGTTTTGTGTCTTGCCATGTAATTTTATTTTCATTTGGGTAGCCACAAAAGTTGACCATATCTTTCACATTTTTTGTGGAAATAAATGTGAAGACCATGGTAGCCACCATATGAACATATTTGGTCTTAGTTTCACATTGCTTTGTACTAAAAAAATATGACAATGTTTTTCACATTTTTTGTTGAACAAGTTTTTCACATTTTCATCCATTATAAAAGGATGAATTATGATTCACCATTTCATACATTCAAGAAAAAAATAAGTTCAATCCTTAACTTGTGGGTGTAGAGAGGAAAAGTGAGGAAAGTGAAAAATAAAAGAGTTTATTAGTTGAAGGAAGGTGTTCTTTTGGTGGAGCTTTGGACTCAACATCTTGTCCAGAGTTCGTTGAGTTATACGACGTGTTCGGGGCTGTTGTATCCTGGAGGGGACAAGTCAGAAAGATTACTGCTAGACCGGTAAATTTGCTGCAGTGGGCTTGAATCTCCTTAAAGAGAGCGAGATATCCGCGCCTCAGCCATAAATTTTTTTTATTGCGTCATTGTTATTTTTCAATTGTAATTGTAATTTCACTGCAAGATCACCAACACCTACTTATAAGAGTACAAAATATTTTGCATTGAAAAGTCCCTTTAAAACTTAACAATTTCCATTTATGGTAATACCACATGTAATAGGCCAACATATCATATGAGGAATTCAAGCAAGTTTGTAAATTTATATTGGATGGAACGCCTTTTCTTTTCTCTATTCATTTTTTTGTTCATTGAAAACAGTATTCTTATTTATTTTCTTCAGGAATATGTTTTATAATATGGTAATGGTTATTGAAAGTCACCAAATATAATTTATAACCATGTTAAATAATCATGGAGATACCCACTGTTATTCAACCATGCAAACCTTATATGAATTTTCAAGGCGTTTTTGTTAGTTGTTGTACCAAATATCAACAGATCATATTAAAATTCCACTAGGTTAAACTTTCGTTATCTTGGTGCATGCTAAAATTTAGTTAGCTTATAGCTTGTCATGACTAAGCAATTTAATTAGTTAAAACAAATTTATTAAAATTGACTCAACTAATTAGTAACAGACGTGCTTCTTAACTAAACTGATATTTTATTAACGTGTTAGCAAAGACATTGACCAAATTAACAAGGTTATTTCGGTCTTTCTACAAGCCGCTATTTGTTTAACACAAGGGCTTGGGCAAAAAACCAAGGCTAATTTACGAGATTTCAAAAGTGTGGTAACACGACCTTGATTAAAGTGGCAAAAATTGTGAACAAATGGGTGAAAAGAAAAAAAAAAAAAAATGGCAATCACTTTTAACAATTAGTATATATTTCGAGTCTAGCTTTTCACTCTCAACTTTTACCATGCAATGAAAAATAATATGGTTCAGTCTATAATTCTTTTGTCTCCAACCCAATTTCCAAACATCGATCTTTTCTCTCGTTCAAAAATACTACTCCCTCCGTCTCAATTTATATAATATAGTTTAACTGGGCATGAAGTCTAAGAAATAAAAGAATATTTTGAATCTTATTGGCTAAAATAAGCCAAAGATGTTTGTTTGTTTATAGATTATCTCGTTAAGCGTGAAAGATAAAGTTTAAAGTTAAATTATTGTCAAATAAAAAAATGTATCATTTATTTTTAGACAGACTGAAAGAAAAGTGTATCATAAATAGTGTGTCATAAATTGGGACACAGAGAGTAGTATAACTTTTTTACAGTTTCGTAAGGAGAGAATAGTAAATAGCACAAAGATACTCGATGGAAGGCACAATAACTTTATTTTCGTTTGTCTATATTGTTTTATAAGTTCATTTTCACGTACAACAAGGGCCAGTAAAAAAAAAGTTGGTGGCTATAGAGGATTTGCATAAATATCTAGCATTCACAATTTCGTGCACGTCCTTTGATTGATATCACCATCAATTTGCCGACACATAAAAGAAAAGAAAAAGTTTTATGTTTGCACACATGACTGGAAGTTTACTGGCTTTTTTTGGATTATTATTGCTGTGTGTTCTATGATCCTTCCCCAATATATAGATAAAACAAGTTTATACACTGGATTAATATTTTCTACAAAAACTGAAGATAAATTTTAAGTTTTAGAAAGTGATTTTGATCAACTTTTTGAGTAACTTTTTTTCACTCACAATTTTTTTATTGTTTCAAACTAAACGCATATCCAAACACAATTTTACTTTCAAATAATTTTATTAATATTTTAAACTATGATAGTTTAATATACAAACGCATATTAAGATAATGAGGAGTAGTATATAGCATTTGTGTGGTTTTGGCCAAAAAAGGAAGAGCAGCAAATAGTGCAGTGAACAAGAGACTTCAATAATTAGAGAAAGCAAAAGGACTCAACCATTTCTATTTGTTATATTATTCCTTATATATTGTTGAAGTCCCCACGTTGTCTGATATCATGCATCACCGACAGCCAAATTCATGAATATGCTAATTTTAAAAACCTTGATTTAATTGGTGTAAAAGACTAAATCAAAGTGGATGTTTTTGTCTATATTGCAATTATTCCTCTATGACATTATGTCTCTGTGGAGGATAAATTTTACGATTGATCGGGGAAGAAGCACTGGCAGCACAAGTAATTGAAATTGAAATAGCTTAAGTGAAGAACAAAAATGTAAATAGAGAAAAAGAGTGGTCGAGAAATTTTATACAGTTTATGTGCACAGTCGTTACGCAGAGCTTCATTGAAATGGAGATTACAAAACTCTCATCTGTTTGATTTTATGATTTTGATGATTAACAAATATGCATTGTAGTATGGGGATTGAAGGATCGGATCCTGCAAGGTGGTTCTTTAAAATGATTAGCACCTAATCCTAAGTAAATTTTGCACGAGATATATTATTGCGTATTATATGACCTAACAGCCATCCAATAATATAGAATCTTGGTGGATTTAATAGTTAATGTAGAGTCAAAATTGAAGATTAATTTATGAATTTTAAGTGTGTGAATTTTTCCCCACTTTCTTTCTTCTTGTAGAAACTGTACGATCTTGACCTCTGCCATTCATTCACCAAGAGAGAATATATATGGGATACAATCTTGAACTCTAGGATCTCTCCAGATCCTAGTGAAACAAGGAAACTAACTAATATATGGTAATTATCTCCCTACAAATATGCTACCAAATAATATCAAATAATACAAAGATATTATACCGCAATACCCTCCTCAAGTTGGAGCATGGGAATCAAAAATGCCCAACTTGGAAAGCAAGAAGTCAAACTGAGTTTTGCCGAGAGCTTTGGTAAAAATGTCTGCCAATTGTGAAGATGTTGAAACGTGTGACGGAGAAATCAAATCTTCATTAATTGCATCACGAACAAAGTGACAATCTACCTCAATGTGCTTTGTTCGTTCATGGAAAACCGAATTTTTTGCAATGTGCAAAGCGGACTGACTATCACAAAACAATTTGATCGCCTTGGATGTTGTATACCTAAACTCAACAACAGACTTCTCAGCCACTTCAACTCACAAGTGACCGCAGCCATGGACCTATATTCAGCCTCTGCAGAAGATCTAGAAACTGTGTGTTGCTTCTTTGTCTTCCAAGAGATGGGAGATTGACCTAGAAATACTAGCCAACCTGTCAACGAACGACGAGTAAGCGGACAAGCCGCCCAATCAGAATCACACCATCCCTGCAAAGTCAACTCACTGTCGGCACGTAACAAAATACCCTGTCCTCGGGTGCCTTTCAAATAACGGACCACTCGTAAGGCCGCTTCCCAATGTTCAATCCGGGGTTCTTGCATGAATTGAGACAAAATATGAACAGAATATGCCAAGTCCGGTCAAGTGACCCCCAAATAAATCAAACGCCCAACTAATCTACGGTAGACCTCCGGATCCGACAACAAATCTCCATTTGCAAGGCCAAGTTTATGATTTTGCTCAATAGGGAACTCACTTGGCTTTTGCACCTAACAACCCTGCTTCAGAGACAATATCAAGAGTATACTTGCGTTGACACAAAAACAACCCTGATGAACTACGAGCTACTTCAATACCCAAAAAATATTTGAGAGACCCAAGGTCTTTCATTTTGAAACAATCACTCAAATAGGCTTTGAAAGTTGCAAGTGCAGCGGAATCATTCCCATAAATAATAAGATCATCAACATAAACCAAGATATTAATCTGAATATTCCCTCTAGTAAATGTAAAAAGAGAATAATCAGAATAGGATTGAAGGAAACCGTACCCTTTCAAAGCAGTCACCAATTTTGCAAACCAACATCTAGGGGCTTGTTTCAACCCATACAACGATTTGCGCAAACGACACACTAACGTAGAATCTGGACTTTCAAACCCGGGAGGGAGCTTCATATACACCTCCTCATCAAGGTCACCATGTAAAAAGGCATTATGAACATCCATTTGGTGAAGTTCCCAATTTTTGGATGTTGCAATGGCTAGGAAGGCTCGAACAGTAGTCATCTTGGCGACCGGAGCAAAAGTTTCATTGTAGTCAATCCCCACTTGTTGATGATTTCCCAACACAACCAAGCGCGATTTGAGCCGTTCCACATCTCCATTTGACAAAAACTTGGTCTTGTACACCCATTGATTACCAAGTGCTTTCTTACCCGGAGGAAGATGTTCCAAAGTCCATGTACCATTGTCTTCCAATGCACGTATCTCTTCTTTCATTGAATGTCTCCAACCTTCGTGTTTCATGGCTTCTTTGAAGGTCTTAAGATGCTTACCCGAAACAATAGCTGCAAGAAACTTACTATGATTTACAGAAAAATTGTCACAATTAATATAGTGTGCCAAAGGATAGGGAGTACCTGAGGATTGATTGTTAACCGGAGTTGTAGGAGACGGACTATTAGCAAAAACTGAGTGTGTCACATGATCACGAAGCAAAACAGAGGGAAATTTCTCCCGAAAACCACGCCCCGAGCCACCTTCCACATTCGTGGCTGGAGTATGGTGTTGCTGCCCCCCCTCGCTGCCAGCGGGCACTGGGTTCCCAGCGGGCTGGGCAGTGGTCGTTGGCTGCCAGCAGGCGCTGGTTGGGCTGTGGCTTGCGGCTGCTGCCCGGCAGCCTCCGAACTATCAACTTCGCCCTTTAATTCATCCCCGTACACCATAAAATCACGATCAATTTCAGCACCCTCATCAAAAAAATTAGACGAAATAGTAACATCTTCCGGAAAGGCAAAAGGAAACACATCCTCCACAAATTTTACATCACGAGAGACAAAAAATTCCTTCGTATCAAGATCGAAAAACCACCACCCCTTCTTACCAAACGGATATCTCACAAACAAACACTTTCTGCTCCGACTAGCAAATTTGTCACCCTGAGGTTTTTGATTATGAGCAAAGCACAAACACCCAAAAGTACGAATAACATCAAAAGAAGGAGGTTTATTGAATAAAATTTCGAAAGATGTTTTATTTTGCAATTTGGGTGTGGGGGTACGATTTATGAGATGAGATGCAACAAGAACACATTCACCCCAGAAAAAAATGGGCAAATTGTCCTGAAATCTTAGAGCCCTCGCAACATTCAACACATGTTTATGCTTTCTCTCTACTCTCCCATTCTGTTGCGGAGTACCCACACAAGAGGTTTGAAACAAAATACCAGTGGCGGTAAAATAATCGATCAAATAATTAAATTCGGTACCATTATCACTTTGTACAACTTTAATTGTTTGGTTAAATTGTCGATCAACCATAGCAACAAAAGCCATAAACATCTGAAACACTTCTGTTTTATCAACCAACAAGTAAATCCAAACAGCTCGGGAAAAATCATCAACAATTGTTAAAAAATAACGAGTTCCACACGACGAAACATGTCGATATGGGCCCCACAAATCACAATGTATTTTCTCAAATATTCTAGATGCTTTATTATCACTTAAAGGAAACTTGTCTCTAGGATGCTTAGCACGTAAACACACTTCACAATCCTTTGCTAAACTACTCTTATCACTACTACCATGAGGAAGCAACTTAACTACTCTCTCGGAAGGATGCCACAATTCCAATGCTGACGTTGCCACGACAGTAGACACATGTTGCACCACGTCCGGTTTGCTAAAATAGTAGAGTCGTCCCTCCTAACTCCCGTTCCAATCAGTTCCTTCAGTGGGTCCTGAATAGCACACATATAAGAATTAAAAGAGACAATAGTATGTAAATTATCAGTAAGTTGGGGGACGGAGAGTAAGTTGCAACGAAAATAAGGCACATAAAAGACATGATGTAAGGTGATTTTATCTGACAGTTGAACAGAACTTTCCAAAGAAGCAAGCGCATTTTCACCATTAGGCAAACCAACAGGACAATCAACAGTATGGGCATCAAACAACCAAGATTTCTCACCGGTAACATGATGAGTAGCACCGGTGTCAAGAATCCAAGAAGAAACATCAAACTTACCATTCAAGCGATTTTCTAGAATTGTAGCATTACCGAAAAATCCCGTAATAGCCTTCCATTGATCGGAAGTAAAGAGCTGACCCACGGCAGCGTTATTTGATGCGGTTGTTACACAATTTGCCACCGGTGAAGGCGTGGAGGTGCTGCCGAGCGGGGTAGTTGCACGCAGCAAGCCACGACCTGGACCAGCAGAAGACAGCCTTCCACTCTTTTCAGTCCACCCTTCGGGATAACCGACGATGTCATAACACTTACTAACGTCATGACCGCGCTTCTTGCAATAAGAACACACCAAAAGCGACCAACACTTTTCAGTCACATGTCCTACCTTCTTGCAATGTGAGCATACAGGACGGTCTGCAGAACACGACCCCGTCCTGCAGTAGCACGAACCGCAAATCCAAGAGCCTCGATCGGCTTTGTCTCGGATTCTTGTTTGGCCGTACGAACGCGCTCCTCTTGAATCATAAGCTGATAAGCCCTATCAAGACTTGGTAACGGATCTTGAGACAATATATTAGTCCGCAACGAAGAGTAATACTCGGAATACAGACCCATCAGAAAATCATGAAGTTTAGATTGCTCACGACGAACCTCATGTAAACGACCTGCCATACAACCGGAGCAACAAGTACAAGAAATCAGGGGCTCATGATGATCCAATTCTTTCCATAGAGCATGTAATTTTCCGTAATATACGGACACCGACATGGTTTTGGTTTGTTCACATTTAGCTAGGGAAGACCGAAGCTGTTGAACTCGTGGTCCATTAGTCTGCACGAACCTCCTTTAAATCTCCATGGATGGAGGTACGGCGTCACCAGCCATGGAGATTTACGATGAAGAGAAAAAAAAACTTTTGGCTCTGATACCATATAGAAACTGTACGATCTTGACCTCTGCCATTCATTCACCAAGAGAGAATATATATGGGATACAGTCTTGAACCCTAGGATCTCTCCAGATCCTAGTGAAACAAGGAAACTAAGATCCTAGTGAAACAAGGAAACTAACTAATATATGGTAATTATCTCCCTACAAATATGCTGCCAAATAATATCAAATAATACAAAAATATTATACCGCAATACTTCTCTAGATTTAGGAGAGTTTATTTTCATTATATGTTTATCCCTACCATATGCTGTGTGCCTATATATTGTTTGAGATAGTGTTTTTGTAGGTTTACATACTTACACTGAGAGCATCTGAGAGCACATAGCAAGCATCGTTGTGACCAAAAGAGAGAAAAAATGAAGAACTAAGAAGGAGCAATTGAAGTTGTTTTCAGTTCTTTAGTTTGTCTAATTCTTCTTGCGAGTTGTAACCCTATTCGCTTATTTCAAAAGCACTATTGTGAGGTGTTTTCTAAGATACTGTTACTTTTCGACTAGAGTTAGCTTGGAGGTTTAGCTACAATTAGGGTGTGTTCGGTACGAAGAAAAATATTTTTCATGAAGAATGTTTTTGAGAAAAATAAGCAAGTTGCTTACTTAGTTTCTTGTGTTCGATACGTAAGCAAAAACATATTATCCTAAAAGTATTTGTCTATAATCTGGACAAATACCATGGTCGACATAGCTCAAACATGTATCCCGTTTGATTCTACTAATCTTTATTCATATTCGATTTAAAACTTTATTATGTTAATTATCTAACACTTCTCACATTTTATTCTTATTTTCAATTAACCACTTGTATCTGTACGTAGTTAATAATGTGATTTATAAAAAATTCTTTGAATGTGGGTGGGCTTGAACTTTTGATCTCTTTTGCCCCGCGACAAAATTTCAAGTTTACAACTTTTGACTTTTGATCTTGAAAGTTTGTCATAGGACAAACATAGGTCAAAAGTTTCAGGACCATCCATTTTAAGGTCATTGGAGATAATATCCCGTAATAAATTCTACTAATCTAGGTATGTATTGTGGAAAGCCAATTGCATGCAAGGAGGAACAATTACAATTAATCACAGCTCTTGGTAATTGTTCTTTTCTTCATGTAGTATTTCCTCTCTTTAAGAGTGCCTATATACGTTGACTTCTAGCCCTCAAAATTCAGTAGAATTAACAACTTCTATACCAAACCATTGGTTATATTATTAAATAATCTTCCCGTAAAAGTAGCCAAGAATTATTATTTTTAAACTAGCAAGTAGACCACTTGAACATTCCGAATAGTTATTAATACACATTATAATCATGCATAAAGAAATGCATGGGTCATAGAATAAAGCAAGAATATGAGACCCTCAAAGGGAAATAAAAGAAGAGATATTGGAAGAGCAAACATGTGGAACAGCTATTCTCACTTTCATTTACTCAAAACTTATAAAATCAAATTCTGCAAAGTGGACCATTTTGGATGCTTCTTCAACAGGTTTGCCCCCTTATTTTTAAACTTTAAATTACACCCTATTTAATGTTCTCTGACCTATCTGACGACTGTGACCTATATTTATGACTTATTTTTGGTTTTTTTGTTTGGCGTTGGATAATAGTATTGGAGCCGACTTTGAATATATACTATATACGGTCCATTTAATTGGAAAATGTTCTTTAATCGGATTTTCCTATACTCATGATTCGGTTTCGAAATTTCTGATTATGAATGGAAAAATCATATCCATTCTACCAAATCGTGGTTTGGTAACTTATATTTATGTCAATTTATGCACAATTTCCCCTTTTTATTGGTCCCATTCCCCACTAGACGTGCCACTTTTTTGCATCTTTAAATAGGTGACAAATTGAATACAAAATTTAAAATTGAAATCCCTAAAACTCTAATGTGTAATAGTAATCAATTGGTTCCACATATTAAGCTATTGTTTATTAAGAAAAAAAAAGAGTATAAAGAATTGTGTGTGTAACTTTCTTTCGAATCTCATGAAATATTGAGGATTAAAAACTGTATAATATAAGTTGTGTATGAATCTCGTGAAAGCTTTGAGTTCTGACAGAGTGACAGTACGCCTAGTTTGCTTCTTGTTGAATAACTCAGAGTAATTATGAGTGGGGGAAAAGGGAGTGAGCCAAAAACTTCATATATCTGTTTGCTTTGGAAGCAAAGAAAGCACAATGGGAAATGATATATTCTTTCAATGAGTTATTTGGAAAATGACAGTGAAATTTATAGTACACCTGTAGTTTTCACAGACAGATTCGAAGTTTATAAATTTTTATAATAACATTAATTTAATATTATAATTGTAATTGGATTCACAGTTAAATATTTATAAATATTTAATAGATTTCTTTATATATACAGAAAGTGGGTAAAAATACTAAATTCACATGAACCCGTAACCGAATCTTTAGATCCGTCCCTACCTATGATGATATAGGGGAGTCAGCACTTTTAGTTTATGAATTCTTTTTATATTGAATTCTGAATTAATTAGTTATATATGTTAAAAGAACTGTTGGTAAAATTATAAAATTATACTGAATATATATAAAATTAATAAGTTTTATCCAACCCGTAATTAAGTGTTGGTCCGCCCTAGTGTTGTGATTTTGATTGTTCAATACTCTACGCCTATAAGAAGTTACAAACTTGTTCGTTTAGCTTATGAATCCCGAAGTGATCCTCAATTATGTGAATATATACTGGATGTTGAAAGCTTTTTGGGATTGTGACTGAACCGCGACTTCCGACTCGAGCGTGTATATATATATATATATATATATATATATATATAATCCGTGCTACTCACGGGCCCAATTATACGATGCTAAATATTGAGTTACAATATAATTATTTTGTTATTAAAGAACTATTGGTGGATAAATTTCTATGAAGTTTGGATTGATAATATAAAATAAACTTTATTAGTACATTAATGAAATATTTGATTTTTACTACGAAGAAAAAAGTGGTTCCAGTTGTTAACATCAAATATATCATATTAGTCTTTTACAATTTCAAATACTCCTCCGCTCACTTCTACTTGTCCACTTTGGACTTTTTACGTTGTTTAAAAAATAATAAATGAAGTGCATAATTTATCAAGATACTCATATTAATTGGTGCATATTTTTATTGGATTTGAAAAATAATTTGAAGTGAGTAATTAATACTATGGGTAAAATAGAAAAAAATAAATTGTCTTATCTTGATATGCTAAAAGTGACAAGTAAAAGTGAAAATCTATTTTTGAAATACTAGACAAGTAAAAGTGAACGAAGGGAGTAATAACAACTGTGTGTTTGTAGATTAAGTTTTGTTAGTTGATTAATTAGTTACATTATTACTTTAAATTGTAAATTGCTAATCTTAAAATTTTATTTAAAAAATAAATAAATGAAAGCACCATGTTGAAGAATTGAAGAACTTTCTGTGTGCAAATTTAAAGAGAGAGAAAGTATAATAGTTGGTCAATGAAAAATACAAGTAGAAGTAAAAGATGAAAAGTAAAAGAACTCCCAGTTTGTTCTTGCAACGTGTAGTGTCAGAAAGTTGTGGCTGATGGAAGATGACATAAGTAAGATGGCAATTTGGTGAGAGGCAGAAGAAATTAATCTGGCAGCTACAGTAACATTTCATTTATCCAATTAAATTACTCCATTTAGTTAAGCCCTAGAAATAACAGGTAAGCATGTTGCCGGAGTGCTGCCTGCTATTCCCTTTTTTTAGATAGTAAAATTATATATATATATATATATATATATATATATATATATATATTTTGTTTTTTTTATTTATTTAAATTTATAACGTTTAAATTTTGAATTTGGCGTTGTTGTGATCTTGTGATTACTAGACAATTTATAGTACTACAATACAACCATTTTGCGTTCATACATGATAATGGAACGTTTTAATTTTCGTTAGTAAGTAATCACACACTAATTAACTTCGGTGAAATATATCAACGTAAAAGGCCCTACTTTATAACGGATGTAGGATTTTGCTATAACATTTGCAAAAGCTTTTCTAGTAACCTTCATTATTGATATTGAAAATCACAAAGTAGGGTTGATAGTAGAAGGAGGTCACGGTAGGATTGGACTCCTTTTCATTTTTTTTTCAAATTCTACCTTAGATTAGAGACACGTGGCATGAATTAGAATTAATGATTAAAATTTAACTGACTAAAATAAGGTCATACCCATGGGTTATATAGTTAATAACTTATCCATAAATATATTAAAATATTCTCTCTCTTCATGTTTTAATTTTCCTACACAAATAAAATATTTTTGCTCCTTATCAGTTTACTCATTCTTTTCTCCATCTTTGCGCCAAAATAATTTTTGGTGTAATTTTTTTTTGCAATGAGGTCTATGTTCTGTGAATTAGTAAGCATCATAATTGAGAAAAATGAAAAATATCACCAATTGAGTAATGGGGTCTATTTCTGGGTAGGAAAACAAAAATAAGTGGGAGAAATAATCGGGATAAAAGAGCAAAAATATTTTCCTATGTAAGAAAATTAAAATAGGAAGAGAGAGAGAAGGTTTGATAGTAGAAGGAGGGTCTTATTTTAGTCAATTAAATCTTAGGTATTAATTAGTTTCATTCCATGTGTCCCTAATCTAAGGTAGAACCTGAAAAAAAAGGAGAGAAGGGAAATTGAAGAAAAAGGAGAGAAGGAAAATGGAGAGAGCCCAAATCGTCACAGTAGAATATGTTTATTTTTAGTTGACTCATATTAAACAATGGCAAAACAGGAAATCATAATAAATCAAATTTTCACTCTTACAAAACAAAAAAGCAATTTAACGAACGGAAAAGGGTCAAAAATACCCTCTACTTTCATAAATTGACTATTTTTATCCTCCGTTACAAGTTGGGATCAAATCTACCCCTCTCGTTATAAGTTGGGGCCAAATATACCCCTAACGTTCGAAAAGTTTCAAAAATAACCCTCATTTCTAACATATTCCCACATAAGCAAGCCTAGTCATAGGAATTGGGTGACATGGACGCCACGCAGCATTTAACTTATTCTATTTGGTGCCTACGTGGCGATTTTTTAAAAACAAATCTGGAAAAAATGACTTTGATTGAAAATCTTAAACTTTTTTGATTTTATAAAACCCATTTTTTAAAATATATTCAGGAAAAATGGATTTTTAATTAAAAAATATGGAAAATGATTTTTTAATTTGGAAAACTGTAAAGTATTTTTTTAAAAAAGGTGTCCTAAAAATCTTTTTTTTATCTGGATTATTTTTAAAAAGATATTTGAAAAAACTACTTTAAAAAAAATCATTTTTTAAATTTTTTTTTAAGAAGTGGGTTTTATAAAACTAAAAAAAATTCAGATTCTTAATAAAAGTCATTTTTTCCATATTTGTTTTTAGAAAAATCAATTTTCCATATTGTTTTTGAAAATTTTGCCACGTAAGCACTACATAAAATAAGTTAAATGCCATGTGGCGTTCATGTCACCCAATTCTAATTAATAGGCTTGCTTATGCGGGAATGTGTTAGAAATGAGGGTATTTTTTAAACTTTGCTAACGGTAGGGATATACTTGGCCCCAACTTGTAACGAGAGGGGTAGATTTGACCCCAACTTGTAACGGAGGATAAAAATAGCCAATTTATGAAAGTAGAAGAGTATTTTTGACCCTTTCCCCTCTAAAGAAAGTAAATCAACCGAACAAAATGGGTTCTTTCCTCTTTCCCAATGGAAAATTATTCTTTCACATGGCACTAGCATCCAAATTCTTCTTTCTTTCCACCAAACAACCCACTAGGTCTATATTTTCATATAAAAACAAAAGAAACTATATTTTGTTTGAATTGATACAAAAATCTTCTAGCAGACTTTTTGGTAAATTGGAAACATTATGGTTTATTGACTAACGATGAAAAGAATATATTATGTGTAATTTCTCCTAAAAAAAATAACCATAGCAATAAAGAAAGAAACAACCTTTTTCTTGAGTCTTGGAAAAGCAAATTCCAAGTTTAAAAATCAACATGTCATCTCTGGAAAGGAAAAAAAAAAGAACATTGATTCAAATAAAAGGATGGCATGTCTCAATCTTGTTTTCAAAAGTAAAGTAATGATTAATTTCAGAATAAATGTGAAGTTTACTTATTATTCAAACTCTCAGGTAACATGCAATCAAAAGGTAAAAAAGGCCAAATGAACTTGAATGTGGCATCGAGAGCACGTTCTTACCACTACGTACACATTGTTAATTAGAAATAATCAATTGGCGCATTTGCATGCAACACTAAATAAACCCAACTTGACCTATAATAAATTAATTAAGAAACTAAAATAACTAATTACATTTCTGTTTCTGCCCTGAACAAGTAATCAGTCCAATTAATGAAGTAAATATACAATTGTGGGGACCATATTCGCAGGCCATGTATATGAGATTTTTACTTAATTAACTAAACACGAGAATTTTGTTATGGCACGTGAAGGACAACTAGAGTAATTAATGAGCGTGAGCAGCTTGCCTGCTGGAATTCATCATTTCCATTTCTTTGGGTTTAAATCAGTAACTGATAGCAAGTTTTTATTCTATTAATTTAATTTAACATGTGATTGTGCATTACAAATGCACTATAAATGGATCATTTCCTTCTGCACCTTTCTGCGCACGAAGCAAAATGATAAAGGAAAAGAATGGAATAGAGCTAGTAAAAGATATAACCAAGTGCTAAAAATGTGACTTAATTGACTGCTAATTTAATTAAAATTCCAGTGTATTACTAGTAAATGAAAAGCCAATAATAGACTCCACACATCAAAACGTGTGGCATTGTCATGGTCACTAAATCACCAGTGGTAATTTGGTATAGAGTCTCTTATTTATTAAGATAATAACCCATTTAAGACAATCTATTTAGGAAATTATTAAAGGGAAACATAGAGTAAGATAATAAGTTTGTCTCTAGGCAATTGAACTTTTCTCTTTTTAGTATGTTACCACTTATAGAAGTTATTGAGAATCAAATTGATTGCCAATTACTTACTCACTAGAGTCATAGGCTTTAAATAGGAAATTAGAAGCTCTATATATACCTATCGTTTCCTTTAATTTTCACTTCCACGTTGGGTTCTTCAAATTTTGTCAATGATTGTTGACAATAATCATTACCTAATTTTATTTTATTTTTAAAAACCATCATTACCTAATTAGAATGTGGCTAATTATCTATTACTTATTCCCCTTTCATTATCTTACAATTGTCTTTACCCCTTGGCTCAACGTAATTTCTCATGGAAAATTGTCCACTTAGACCTAATGGTTAACATTATGAAAAATATCATAATCAGTTAGGGATCATATAAATTATACGTATGACCTAATCGATATTTGCTAATGTGTCACGTGTAGCAAAGTAATCATGAATTTTCCTAAAGAATATAGATGAATGTCGATATTAGTAAACTTAATTACTATAGATACTATTTACTTCTTAGTCCTTTTCAATAACTAGTTACTGCTTCTTTTTCCCGTTTGACATTACAATGCCCTAAATCAATGGTTTCTGGAGTCCGCAACTTAAATGACCCAAAATGTGATGAAAGGTACCAAAATATCCGAGAAAAAAAAAGTGACCGAACTAACCTTTGCACATTAAATTAGTGCGCAATAGAACCAAACTAAAATTTTGCAGTTTTGCCCTGTAGCGCACTAATTTAGTGCGCAAAGAGTAGTATTTTTTTTCCACACAATTTTAAAACTCTCAAATTCATGTTTTTTTTCATACTTTGACACAAGATTAGTCATGTTTCAAAACTCCGAAATATTAATATTTTATATAGAACTTGATATCTTTTTTTTTGCGGACAATAATGTCGGCTCATTACATCAAGTTTACCAAAACGTTTGGATCTCGTTTTAGGGGTTGTAAAGTGACCCGAAGTAAGTTTTGTTTGTTTGAATCTTGTTATCTTTAGGTTTAAGTCTTTTATTTTATAAGGTTTTGTTTTAAGTGTTCTATTTTTTAGCCAAGGCATTACTTTTTTTCGAATGTACAAAAAAAATATTATATTAAAAAATAATTCATCCAATACGAGAGGTTCAAAATAATTCATTGAAATAACCAAATAATACATCATTATTTACAATAACAAAATATTTAAAACAATACATCAAGTATGGGAGGCTCTTCTATTATGAGACGTACTTACACCACCACGGCCTCGTAGGATACACAAACACTTATCATGGCCAAACTCCTTACACATAGAGCACCTGCGAGAGTATGTCCTATCATTGACATCCATTTGATTGTGAATCCGAGTTCGTACGTTAACCCGAATTTTACGGATATACTCCTTGTTAGCAATCATTGAAAATGGCTCGTTTGGCCAATAAGCTTGATCACCAAGTGGGTAGAAGCTGCCAGCATATGCTTTAGCATAACTTTTGACGCTGTATTCCGATGCCACATAACTTGATACCGTTTTTCCCATTGACTCAAAACACTTGACGTCATGAGAACACGACATGTGGTATGTTTGCCACTTACCACAACTGATGTTCTCGTGCCCTCATAAATGATATGTATGTTTCCTCCCCTACCCTAGTAATAACCTGTTCTGACTTCATACACACGTTCAGCCAGGCTATACTCGATCATCTTGTGCAGCTGACATTTTTTCCTGTGATGCTCCATTATTTTTGAAGGTATTGGCATCCATCCCCCACCCTATGCTAATATGGCTCTGGCTTGCTTGGTTCTTGTCACAAACCGCTCCATAACTTACATGAAATTCATTCTTACCATTGCAGTAACGGGAATGCTATCTTTCCAACGAAAATGTTTGCAACCGCTCATATCCTATAAACATTACAAAAAAATTAGTTTTTAAAAGTAAAATATATAGATAATGTGAAAAAAATTTAAACCTTAAAAAATTATAAAAACACTTGCTTCGGGCACTTTACAACGCCAAAAACGACGCCCCGAATTATCTTCGGTCCTTGATGTTTTTAGCTTACAATAACGACCACATTCACAAACATCGGGTTCTATAGCAAAGTTTGACGTTTCAGAGCTTTGAGACATGATTTGGGAGGGGGGGGGGGGGTTGCTAAAGTATGTTGAAAGAGTGAAAATGGAGAAGGTGAAGGAGAGTAACTTGGAAAAATGAAGCTGGTAGGGTTTTTATTAGACCCATATTGCGCACTAAATTAGCGCGCAATAGGACTTTACTGCAAAATTTGCAGTTTGGTCCAATTGCGCACTAATTTAGTGCGCAAAGTTTAGTTCGGTCACTTTTTTTTTTTACTGGATTATTTTGATACCTTTGGATACTTTTTGGGTCATTTAAGTTTTAGGCTCATGGTTTCTGGGAACTTTTTTAGAATTACCTAAGAATGCTTGTTTTCTTTCTATAACCTATTTGGATTCTAGTATAACTTGAAGTACTTTATTGCGAAACTAGTTATACATTTATGGAGAGTGTTTGAATTGACTTATTTTATGTGTTTTTTGGCTTTTAAGCTATTTTTAAAAATCAATTCAAACATCCTCATAATCGTCACTAATAATACAAATAATAATAATTTTTTTTAGATAAATAAGAGAGAGATGCATTGCAGATATTGAAGGGTAGTCGAGACATTGTCGCCTCTCACATAAAATCATTATTACAAAATTGTGAATTTATTATGAAGGTCTTTTAAATAACTTTCGTTTACAAGTATTCGAGGGAAAGTTCCTTTCAAAATACTAAAGTAGCAAAGTGTTTTTTGGTTTACAGCCTGTTTAGCCTAGCAGTTAAAAACTGCTTCTTTTGAGAAGTGCTTTTCGAAAAAGTTTTTTTTATGAGAAGCGGTTTGTGTTTGGTTAATTCATTTGAAAAGTGCTTTTGAGTGTCAAATTACGAAAAAGGACAATTATCAATGAACGTATACTATCGAGATTATTTTACAGAGACAAATTATTTTAAATATCTATAAAGAAAGATTTTAATTAAGCTTTTACTTTTATTTAATTAAAACTTAAAAGTACATGTTAAAATTTTCAATTAATATAATACATATATGAATCAAAAAAAATATATTAAATATTGATATAATATCAACACGATGAATTAAATATACTAAAAATCTACAACCAAAATATAATTCAAAATCATTTCACAAATTATAAAAGTCTATTATATACGTGAAAGCCAACTTTATACTACATAAAATAAAATAAAAAAGAATTATTAATTAAAAATTAATGGATTAATGAGGTATATACGTGGTAATATGTATTTATGGTAGGCATATTTTTGTCTTGAAAAAAAAAAATTCAGCTTCTGCTTAGAAAAACTACTTCTGCTTCTACTTAAAAGCAGTTTTAATAATTGGCCAAACACCTCAAATATCTCAAAAAAGTATTTTTCTTCAAAAAAAAAAAAAAAAATCTCTTTTGGCCTCAAATAGGCCAAACTGGCTCTTAGTCATGGTATACAGAATTATTGGCATGATAATTCATATCGCACTGAAAATTATATGTTTTCGGAGCTCGAATTCATCAAGACTTCTAATTAAGAATGGAGAAATATTCAAATAAAAACGTGTTAAAATAAGAGTAGCAATTATTTTTTGTATGAAAACATAGCTAATTTTTTTATTTTTTGAATTGGTTGTTGAACTAGTGCCCTCCTTTCTAGAAGACAAATATTCCAACATTATTACCTTAAGTAGGAATGATGTTGTACAGAGTCGTAAAAGTACGATTGACATATAAAGTACTCAAAGATGGTGTTGCTTAAACTGGATATGAAACAAATTTTGCCTTTTAAAAAGGAAAAAAGGCCAGAAAAATTAGAAGAGAAAAATCGATTTTTGATTATTCAGTCTAGCATAAATTGTTTTTGAATAACGTCTTTGTTTAATAAATAAATTCGTGATATTTGATCGTCTTAGACAATTTAAATGTACTTTTTACTCCATAACATGTTACGAAGAAATGTTTCAACTTAAACTTTTACCACAACAACATATTCATTATATTTTCACCAGGTGACATGTGAGGTCTGAGAGGAGGACCTTATTCCTAACTTATGATGGTAGGGCCAACTTAGATTAAAAAAAATGATCATGTAAAGATATTTTGTGCACTATTTTTAGATATCTTATGCGTAAATTAAATTTTAAAGGGTTGCAAAATTAATTGCACTGTTAGTTGTTGTAAATAGGGCCATGTTACACATATTTGCATGAACATTTTTTTGTAGTTTACATCATGCACAATGGAATCTTAGTTGTAAACAATCCACATGTATTCGTAAATATACATGTGATATATTGTTATATTAATTCGGCTAAATTTTTTATTACTCCATACTCGGCATTAAATTTGTATTCATATGTTTCATCATCAAATTAATGTGGACGTATTTTATCTCGATCCTAAAACTGCAAATCGTGGCTGCCACCTAGTCGCCTGGCCCACTAAGTGAGCCACTTATTTCTCAAATAATCAGATGCAAGTAAAGTAAAACTACAATTTCATTCATTAAATAGATAACATATACACAAATTTTCGAATTAAATTAAATTTCATTTGATTTAACATATTATTATTTATACTTATTTAGTGAATTCTTTAGCATAACTAATCGTATTAAAAAATTAACCTTATCCAGAAACTGAAATATTACACATTTTGAAGTTGGAGACATTTATTTTCGAAGGAGACAATGATGACGTAAAATTGCCCGAATTCACAAAATGGAATGACGCTGATCCTAAATCCTAATTATTGCTAAATAAACTTGAATCAACATAAAGAGGACAAATATTCGTACTAGTAAAAAGGTAAGTACTTTCCAAGTTTATTTGGTTGCTTTACTCTCATTATTGTTCCCATATAATAAATTAAAATTCCTAATTGAAAGTCTATCAAAGTAGATCCTGATATCTTCGAAAAAGACAAACAAAAAGAAAAAGAAGAGTGGATAAATGAGTGCGTAAAGTGAGAAAACCCAGCTTTGATCAAAGACTAAAAGCAAGAAACTAACCATGATTTGAGTAATTAATCATGCAAAAGTAAGACACATTTACGGAAATGATTAAGACACTAGATTGGGACAACAACCAGTTATATGTAACCACGTGTAAAGATCTCAAATGTTAGGAAACACGAGGGATTTTTCAAAGTAGGTACCACAAGAAGTTGCTAACAGCTGGAATAATCCTACGTGGAATATTGCATCAGCTGTATTGTCGGTGGAACACAAAAAAAGAAAAAATATTTTTTGAGAAAATTACGCTAATAAATATTTACGCATCATATTTTTAGTTTGCTACCCATTTTATCCTATATTTGTGTATAAATCTTTTATATACTAGTATTATGTATACTTTTATACAAAATTGATACTTTATTTATATCGTTTTCTCAAAGATATATAATGCTGTATACATTGTATACTGGGCTACTTTTGAAACTTACCCAATTTGTTTTTAACTAGATGGGTCCCACAGGCTGCTGCCCACGAAGCTGGCGTTCGAATATCTAGTCCACCCACTCCAAATCGCCGACAAAATAATCTAACGGTTTACAGATATCCACGTGTTAGTCCAGGTGGGCCATGGACAGATAACATAGTTTAGTGAAAACCTTTTTCAGTGATGTTGGAGTGTCGCTTTCATTAGCTGTCAAACAACAGCTACTAAGTTGTCCTTTTATATGCGGTCCCTTTAAGTATTTTGACGTCATAAAGTTGGAGATTTTGGGTTTTCGTATTTTACCTTTTCAGATTTTCGATTTTTCTTTTCCTTTTTGGTATGTACTTATCTGTCCTAGTATACTAGTCTAAATTATTTGGTTGTTTTACTATTTTGGACATAGTTGATGAAAGATATAGTGTGTGAAAGAAAGTTCTTGGACTTGAATGAATGGCGGGAAAACATTGGCGGGTACAATTTTGAGAAATTTGGAAAATGGAGGAGATGCAAAAGACCAAGGTGCCGATAGCACGTATTTTTTTCGATCAATGTCAGGTACTCGTGTCGAGGGCACTAACTAATATCAATTTGTCGCTCGTGAGATCCATTTAAGAGGAAAACACTCCTAATAATATAATTTTTTCATATTCAAAGCTCGAACATGATAATTCTAATTAAAGATGAAGAAATTTTGCTCATCACACCATAACTTTTGTTGGTGTCGGTAACACGTTAAATTAAACTTCATCATCGTTCAATATTTCATTTTTCTCTTCAACTTTTTGCAAATGATTTTAAATTATATACATGTATTAATAATGTAAAACAATTATACTATGCACAATTAATTTGTTATAATAGATTACTATTCTATTTAATTTGTTACAATTATAGTATCAAGCTTCATTTTTAAAAAGTTACTATTACAACTGATTACATTTTGTAGTTCCGTGAGTGATATCTTATCTCACTAACTGTAATTCTATAATCAAATTAATTGAATATTATTACAACTGATAAAATAAATTACTCGGATGTTTATTGCAGTACTGTTTAATATCCTAAAAAGAAACTAAGATGGATATTACATTCTCAAAAGGCAGTTTCCAATGTCTTAAGTTTCTAATTATGTACAGAGCACCATAATAGCCAAAATAATTTATTAATACATACTTATGATAGGTTAAGTAAAAAAAAAAAGATAGAAATCTTATACCGCATCTATGCCCATGCATGTTATATGACACAATATGCATAATCACCATATGTGTAAAAAGTTTCACATTTTAGCCTATGGGAATTGTAGATCAAATGACCTTTTCGTATTTAGAAATAGTTAAACATTCAATAAATTTTGAAATTCTGGTTCAAATTTGATTAACGCGTAGTTTAAAAAGTCTCTATTAGCATTTTTCTTAAATAAAGTCATATAAACTGAAACAAAGAAATAACATCATGGCACAAATTATTGAACCTGTGCTCCCAAAATTTCTATCTTTACATACGTGACTTTCAAGAAATGTTGTAGAATATATCAATTCTTTTTATAATTGGATAAATATAAAATTATAAATATATGTTGAATAAAATTATAAATATATGTGCACGAGCTCTGGTATCTAAGTATATAATATCACTTTTGCATAAAATTTAAATGCTACGGCGAATGATGATATGTCACGCACCAAGCACCAATCACAAGATAATATTTCTTCTGTTCAAATCAATTTCATACTTGGAAGTACAAATTATGATATTAGTTATCTACTTCATGAGAATTAATTGTAGCTAAGGTGTTTGTTTCAAAAGTTTGAAACAGCATTTTTTGCAACTATTTTAAAACTTTTTTCTAAAACAATTTTTAAACCAATCTAAGAAAAAGAAAAGCGCAAATTTTCAACTTGTACAAAAAGGAAAAAGAGAAACTATTGAATAATTGAAAATGTTATCAAATGGTTACGGAAGATTGTAAAAAACAACAACTCGAGTATAGCTTAGTTAGAAGATTCTATTTTGGAGGATTAAAATGAGATTTAGAATCAGAATTAAGTGCTCAATTTTCAACTTTAGTTATTCCGATTTCATGAAAATTAGTCATAATCCAATACCCACTAGATGTTTTTGAGATTATATTCTCCAAACGTTAAAAAATTTAAACTCCAAATTAGGTAACCCCTTCAAAAGAAGAATGTACAAGACAATTTGATATAATTCTTATAATCCATAATGACAGAAACATGAACATACAGTTTGGATTGCAAAAGATATTAATTCTGTAATACTATTGTATGGGTAAAAAATGTACCTGACACGTGGACCAACGTGTAGTTGACATGTGTCAGTTTATTCAATGACGAATAATATTAGATGATAATGCCGAACATAACTTTTACGGAAAGACAACAGATTTTGTCAACGGTAAGAACATTAACGGAAACAACAGATAAGACCCTCTTTATTGTGCATTAAATGGAATTAATTCAGTAACGGCTGAAACGATTATTAACGGCCAGAATCAAGGAAATTAAATGACAATCATTAATTCATCAATTAATGATTGCCTTTACAAACACACAACGGGAAGAACACCAAATAGGGTCATTTACCTATAAATAGAATTTTCATTGATAGAAGGAGGCATCCTAAGTCTTACCGAAAAAAAGACACTATTATCATTATTTCTTGCTTATTGTCACTTTTATTCTTTGGTCATCAAGCTTTCATTCATTCTTGAAGATTAAGAACTACGCCATTGTTGTTCATCAATATTGGAATAGGTGTACTCTTTCCTTTTTATTTATCTATTTTTTATCTATTCTTTATCAAGAACTAAGAAATTACTTATCTTAATTCTTTTGTCTTAATCAAATTACTACCAACTGTAGTTAACCTCATCACAAATTCAACTATTTGAGTTAAATACGAATTTTGACCTAAACAGTTTGGCGCCGTCTGTGGGAATTCTACAGTTGGCTTTGTAATTTTATCTCTGTATTATCTCAGTTTACACAAGTATTATAACTTTGGTATTTTTTCTTGCTTTTTTATTCAAATATGGCAGGAGTTACCCCTACATCATCCACTGACGGAAAGAGGAATACCAATGAAGAAGTACTGGCTGACCCAACTAATGGGATAACGGGAAATACATCAGTGGTGGATCCAAGTCAAGCTTCAATCCTAGTAGGAGATTTACAGGAGTTCTTGAAAGAAGAGATGACGGAGGTGATGAAACAAATGATGGTGGAAATACGGCAAAATTCCACGCAACCGCCTTCATTGAACAGGATTACTGGTTCAAGTCGATCGGTACCCCTTGAGCAGAGAAACTTAAACGAAGAGCCAACCAATGCCGATGATCTCGGCGTAATAATAGAGGCTATGGGGGCATGGCCATGCCGATATCAATCCAATTATACCTGTTCTAATACTGCAGCGGTTCGAGGAACATATGAAAAAGTTCAAGGAACATGAGGAAAGAATCAGTAGAATACTTGGGGCACCACCCGCTATAAAAAAAGAGGATGATAGTGATTATATATATCATCCGTGGAAAGATTCTGCAGATTTGGAGCATGTTCCAGAAAGTTTCAAGTTACCAAAAATAATGAAATATGATGGGACTACTGACCCTCAAGATCATATCACTGCCTATACATCCGCTATTCGGGCCTGTGATCTTAGACCAAAGATGACTCATTCAGTTATGATTAAACGATTTGGGCAAGTACTGACATGAGGAGCGTTAGATTGGTATACAAAATTGCCCCCAAATTCACTTGAATCCTTTGCGGATTTGGTGAATAAATTCAAAAAGGCACATACCGGGGCAAAGAAAGCAGAGAAAAGAATGGAAGATATATTCAACATCAAGCAAAGAAGGGATGAAACCCTACAAGAATTCGTTCATCGTTTCCAGAAACACCGCAACACCTTGCCACAAATTGAAGACAAATGGGCTGGGATTGCGTTCTGGCATGCATTACATCTCGATGAAACGTGGCCAACCAAGGATCTCGCCAAACACGGCAAAGACGTGGGATGATATATATTATTAATACTGTTAAAAAATTCGGATAGAACAGGATATCATTAATCCAATCATGAGGAAGTCATCCCCATCAACCGGGGATACGTCAAGTAGAAGTAATTTCAGAAGAAACGATGGAGATAGGACGTATAGAAGGGAACGTTATGATCCATATTATCCACGAGAAAGTCGTGAAGGCACACAAAGGACTAATCAATATCGGCATAGATCACCAGCAGCAGCAGGGACTTCTCGAGGAAGTTACAACACCGGAGCTTTAAAACTCACGGATTATAATTTCTGTGTTTCAACTACAGAAGTTTCGCGGTGTTGGATAAATTGGAGAATAGGATCAAATGGCCCGGAAAAAAGAAATCAGATCCAAACAAAAGAAATCCAGAACATTCTTGTGAATTTCACAAAGGACACGGTCATAAGACTGAGGATTGCCATGCATAGCGATTAGCAGTTGTTGATCTCCAAGAGCAAGGATTCTTTCAGAGAAAGGCAAACAAGCATATTATAGGAATAGAGAGCGAGTGGTTAATTTTATTACAGGTGGTGCAGATATCAATATTACATGAGGGCTGGAAGTCAACAAAGTTACTTATACTTCAAGTGTGAAGTTTAAAAGGATAACAACCCGAAGTGAAAAGCGGGATAGGCTGGCTCTTGTTGAAGATTGTATCACCTTCGACGAGGCTGGCGCCGATAATATGCAATTCTCGTATAATGATGGGTTAGTAATTACTTTACGTATTTTAGATATTGATATTAAACGTGTTTTTGTTGATCAGGAAAGTGCTGCCAACATCATAAACATTCGGGTCATGGAGGAGATGAAATTGACGAGCTAAGTAATCCACAAATCCGTTATGCTCACTGGTTTTAATAATTCAACAGAAAGAACTTTGGGGGAAATCATTTTACCAGTAGTAGCGGGCGGAGTAGAGTTACAAACTGCCTTTTCAATTATGTCCTCTGCAATGGCTTACAACATGATAGTTGGACGTCTTTGCATCCACGCCATGAAAGCAGTAGCATCTACATATCACCAGGTGGTCAAATTCCCAACACCATGGGGTGTAGGTGAAGTTCGGGGAGAATAAAGAATTTCCCAAGACTGTTACGCAGTGGCGATAAAGAAAGGCGTGCCAAATGTATAACATTTCGAGCCAGAAAGCGAATGTAAAAAGGATAAACAAGTCTACCAAATACATCAGCAAACGGGATCAAGCACCAAGGATGCCGAAAGGAAACTATACAAGATCCTTCAAGAGAAGAACATTCAGCAGCTACAGTTGAGGATCTCGACTCAATGCCGTTTGATGATGCATCTCCGAAAAAGTGCACATTCATCGGGTGCAAACTGCACCAACCAACCAAGTAAGTATATTTCATTTTTGCAATACAATATAGATATTTTTACCTTTTGCCATGCTGACATGACAGGAATAGCACTGGAGGTAGCAACACACAAATTACACATCGATCTTTATCACAGACCTGTAAAGCAACCCCGAAGAAGATTCCCCAATGATAGAAGTAAATTCATAGAAGAAGAGGTACAAAGGCTATTAGAAGCTGGATCCATAAGGCCGGTGAAGCATACAGAATGGGTATCGAATGTGGTAGTAGTACCAAAGAAGAACGGAAAGATACGAATGTGTATGGATCTCACAGATCTAAACAAAGCATGTCCAAAAAATCCATTCCCACTTCCTCATATAGATCAAATGATAGACGTAACAGCTGACCATGAATTGCTAAGTTTTCTTGATGCATATTCAGGATACAATCAAATCAAGATGAATCCTAGAGATCAAACA
Organism: Lycium barbarum; assembly: GCF_019175385.1. NCBI lineage: Eukaryota > Viridiplantae > Streptophyta > Magnoliopsida > Solanales > Solanaceae > Lycium > Lycium barbarum. The sequence goes on along the minus strand of NC_083338.1, from coordinate 133,489,315 downwards.
AAAATAACATTTATAACGCCGAGGGGTTTGCATTGTTATAATGTGATGTTGTTTGGACTCAAGAACGTTGGAGCAATATATTAATGGTTAGTAACCACGATGTTCAAATATCAGCTGGAAAAAACGATGGAGGTATATGTTGACAATAGGGTTGTAAAATCAGAAAGAGCTGAAGACCATCTGATTCATTTAAAAGAAGCCTTTGCAATACTAAGGCAATTCAACATGAAGCTGATCCCAGAAAAATGTGCATTCGGCGTATCCTTCGGAAAGTTCTTGGGGTTCATGGTTTCAAAACGGGGAATAGAGATAAATCCTGACCAGATAAAGGCAATCGAAAACATTCCCGATGATCTCAATAGCATAAAGGAGGTACAAAGTTTGACTAGTCGGGTAGCAGCGTTATCTCGATTCATTTCAAGATCATCGGAGATATGCCTCAAATTCTTCACTGTGCTGAAAAAGCAACAAAATTTTGAGTGGACGCCAGAATGTAAACAAGAGTTGCAAGAGCTCAAGAAATACCTTTCAAGCCCGCCGTTTCTGTCAAAACCAAACCCCGAGGAAAAGCTGTTTCTATATCTTGCTGTTTCAGAGGTGTCGATAAGTGCAGTTCTGGTGCGGGAAGATGAAGGTAAACAATCTCATATTTACTATGCTAGTAAAACACTTTTAGATGCCGAAACTAGATATCCACATTTAGAAAAATTGGCACTAGCTTTAATACATGCTACTAGAAAATTAAGACAATATTTTCAAAGCCATCCAATTGTCATGGTAACAACATTCCCTCTACGAAGTATTCTCCATAGACCGGAATTGTCAGGCAGGTTAGCTAAATGGGCAATTGAATTTAGTGAATTCGATATTTCTTATCGGCCTAGAAATGCTATAAAATCACAAATTCTTGCCAATTTTGTAGCAGATTTTAGTTCATAATTGACTTTGGAAGCGGAAAAAGAAACCACCATAAATTATGGGTTATCCCCGGGATATGGACCCTATACACGGATGGGCGTCTAATGAAAGTGGTTCAGGATTAGGTTTAGTACTAAACGTACCCAGTGGTGAAATTGTCCGCCCAGCCATTAAATGGGCAAAAATTACTAACAATGAAGCCGAGTATGAGGCTGTTGTTGGAGGTTTAAAGCTTGCTTTGGAATACGGAGCAGAAAGCATCAAGGTACACTGTGATTCGCAATTGGTGGTTAATCAGGTAAATGGAACTTTCAGCATAAAAGAGCCACGAATGCAGAAGTATCAAACACAAATCTCAGACCTCTTTGCAAGATTCAAAAGCTGGGGGTTAGCGCAGGTGCCACGGGAAAGCAACGCTGAAGCCGATGTTTTAGCAAAACTGGCATCAGCTGCTAATCTCGCGAAACCGGGGAGCAGAATTTTGATCCATTTATTACATCTAATTGGTAGCGAAATTGAAGTATGTACAACATGATCAACACATGATTGGAGAAATGAGATACTTGATTATTTGCAACAAGGGACTTTGCCCGCAGATAAGAAAGAAGCGCGAAAGTTACGTGTAAAAGCTTCTAGATACTGCCTGGTTAATGGAGAACTATATCGTAGAACCTTTGGAGGACCACTCGCCAAGTGTTTAGGCCCAACAGAAACAGAGCCCGCTATGCAACAAGTGCATAGTGGATATTGTGGAAATCACTCTGGTGGGAGATCGTAGCCCGGTCTTTGCTGTGTGCAGGTTATTATTGAAACACCATGGGCAAAGATTCACAAAGCTTCGTACGACGATGCAAATAATGCCAAACATATACATCTACAATACACCAGTCTGCAGAACCATTGTATTCAGTCATTACCCCATGCCCATTCATGAAATGGGGACTCGACATCATGGGACCATTCCTCGAAGCCAAAAGCAAAGTAAAATTCTTACTTGTTGCTACTGACTATTTTTCTAAATGGGTTGAAGCAGGGGCATACGCAAAGATTGGACAGGAGTAGGTTATTAATTTCATCCGGAAAGACATCATATGCCGATTTGGAATTCCAAAAGAGATCAGTTGTGACAATGGGAAGCAATTTATTGGAGCGGAGATAACAAATTTCCTCCAAAATCTTGGGATCAAACGAATAAAGTCTTCACCATATCACCCATCTGGCAATGGAAAAGCATAGTCCACAAACAAATGATACTTATAGTATTGAAAAAATGACTCGGCAACGCAAAAGAAAGTTGGCATGATGTCCTTCCCGAATTTCTTTGGTCTTACCGAGTTACACACAAAACTAGCACTGGAGAAACATTTTTTTCATTTGTCTATGGAGCGGAAGCGTTGGTACCAATCGAAGTAATGGAGCTAAGCATAAGGTATGCACGTGCAATAGATGTGGAAAACATGGAAGCAATGAAGGATGGACTTAATTTGCTGGAAGAAAACCGAGAATTGACTTTAATCAAATTAACAGCGCGGACACATCAAGTGGAAAGATACTACAACAATAAGACCAAATTACGGCAAATCAAAATTAGGGACTTGGTCATGCGAATGATAACTCCAGCTACCAAAGTATCAAATGAAAGTAAGCTAGGAGCAAATTGGGAAGGACCCTATAAAGTTATAGCTGATGCAGGGAAAGGAACATTTCAATTGAAAACTTTGGATGGGAAGATTGTCTCCAACAACCACAACATAAGCAACTTGAAGCTCTTCCATTTCTAACATCTAGTTGCATTCGACGAGCTGTACTTTTTTTTCGTTACTCGGGTTTTGTCCCATTCGGGTTTTACCGGGTTTTTAACTAAGCAATAAGTTGAATGTACAGGAAATGGACTATGAGCAACATCGTTTAGTTCTTCATACTTCACAACAAAATGATGGGGGGACTATCACTGGGAACTGACAATGGAGTCTATGTATGGAGTAAAGCCTCTGGGCTCGATTTATCAACTTATAACCATATGTATAATAAAGTTGATTATGACATGATCTTTGTATGGTATATTTATGATTCCTATCATATTATTATCAATTGATTATTGTTACACCTCAGAAAAAAATCCCCGTACACGTACCATGAGGATACCAATAAAGGGTATGAGTGTGCGATGTTTTATTAAGTATGGAACGACGACTTATGAATTTTGGAAATAAGAAAGTTGTAGAATTTCATCCAGCCCAGTGGTCGTAAAGTGATTTACGGCCCGTAAAGTGATTTACGAACCGTAAATCACCATCGTCCTCCAGCCTTTCAAAATCTCAACTTTCTGTTGAGTGTGAAAATGGTTAAAAACGACTTGGTATACGGCCCGTAAACTGGTTTACGGACCGTAAACCTCGATCGTAAACTACCATGATCATCAACCAACCTTTCTGTTTTGGACATGCTTAAATACGGCCACACTATACGGCCCGTAAACAGATTTACGGTTCGTAAACTGTGGTTTACGACCACTGCTCACCCCGACGATTGTTCATTAAAAATCAGATTTTGGGATTATTAAAAGGGAACCAAGCCTCATATTATTTCATTTCTCACCTACACAATTCAAGAACACTCTAGAACTCTCTCAACACTTCATCCCTACAAATTCAAGAGAATCAAAGGAACATCAAGATCAACAACATTAAATCCATGAAACAAAGTATATGAAATGCAAGTAAAGGCCATCTACCTCAAGAAAACCCAAGAAAGGTGATGTAGGGTTTTGGTGCAAAGAAGGTATTACTACTCAAGACTTATTCAACCATCATTTAAGGTAAGTCTCATGACTTTATCACGTTGTTTAAGGTATTGGAAAGCTTAGATACTTGAAATGTAGAAGAACATAGAAAATGAACCATTATTGAGTGAAAAGTGCCATAGTTGGGTGATAGCTAAGTTGGATCATGAAAGTTGATATGTTATGATTATAAATACGTTATTAATGACGTATAAACCATGGAATAGGTGTGAAGTAAGCAAAATTATGATGATGAGCAAAAACCATAAAATGTGGAGAAATTTGAGGAAAATGGTGGATTTTGCTTAAAGTATACGAATGAGGATTGTTGCTTGTAATATCACGAGTGTTGTTGTAAATGTTTAGGAGTTGAAATAGAACGGGGAAAAGGTAGTAGAAACAAAGGAAATGCCGCCTAATTTTCTCTAGAAATAACGACGCGTTCTTATGGTCGATTAACTAATGTTAATACGATTCTCTCGTGAAGGTAACGACGTGATTTCGAAGGAAGAAAAGTGATCGATAACGCAGCCAAACGACAAAGGTATGTGAGGCTAGTACTTTCCTTCTAATGACATGAATCCTATAGTATAAGTTATTTCCCTCTTCACGAGTTCATGTATCCCGAGAAGCTAAAAGCCTATATTCCTACATGCCTATATAAGATGAGAGATACGATATGATGATGCCCTTTATTGCTTACACTCATCTTATGTACTAATTCCTTCAAGGTGAGGCAGAATGTCGATAACTGCTCCATAATGAAATCGGGGGATCACGACCTTACGTCACCCCGATAGAGCATAGATGATCTTGAGCCTTATGCATGTATTATGTTAAGATAAGCATATTTTGATAAACATATTATTATAAGTATTTTATAATGAGCATGTCATGATTGCATCACACCGCGCCTAGTTGGCCGGGCAGTCACCGCTACGGCGGGCAGCTATACAGATACACCACGACCTTCGGGCGTGGGCAGACACCACTAGTGGGCAGCATGAGATGGTACCCCGGACGCGAGAGGCCTGGACGCGGGCTTATATTATTGATTATCATACCGTTCCGGTAAGGACGGGCAGCTTGCATGTCATGCATACATGATTTGATGATGAGTATGAGTAAGACAGCATGTATCACTTCTCTTATGATTATTGTTCAGATTCAGATGTTCATATTGGTGTTCTCTTTATATTATTGTTGTCCTCCTTCATTGTTTATGCCTCTCATACTCAGTACAATATTCGTACTGACGTCCTTTTCTTTGGACGCTGTGTTCATGCCCACAGGTAGACAGGGAGGCGAGCTCGATCCAGATTCTTAGGAGCTGTCAGCTGATTGAAAGCACTCAATTGTTCGGAGGTGCTTATGATTATCCTTTTGACACATATGTATATCCGGGCACGACGGAGTCTTGTTCCGTCTATTTGTATAGTATGTCAGTAGAGGCTCGTAGATGCGCAGTGTGGGTAGTATGGTCTCACATCTTTCATGTACATGTGCACTTATTATTTTGATATACTAAAGATCTCTATATAGATATAAAAGTATTTATGTTTTCATATAAACTATGATTTTTCCATGCTTTGTGTATAAATGAGATAAAAAGGCCATTAGTAGAGTAGAGTGAGTAGTAGAGCGAGTGGTGCTCGGTGGTCAGCTCCGGGTACCCGTCGCGGCCCCTAGCTGGGTCGTGACAATTATATTCATGATTCCGATCATATTACTATTTTCAATTGAGTTCTATTGATTATAGTCATGATTCCGATCATATTATTTTAAATTAATTATATTCATGATCCCGATCATATTTTTAGATAGTATTCATGATTCTAATCATACATGCTAGTAATACATTGATAATGCTGGAAGTTTCTAATTCCATTTGTTAGTAAAAATGGAATTTGACATACGAATTTTTTACCACAGAAGTCAAAACTTCCCAAAATTAAAATTACAGGTCTACTTACAAGGATTCTGATATTTAAAATCTTGATCGGATTGATCACCCGCGAAAGATTTTAATTAGAGAATACTTCCAAGAGATTGTTTATAATAAAAGCGAAGCATGAATAAAAGAAATTTTGTTCAGGAAAAACAAAGCCTTACAAGAGAAGGAGATAGAAAATAAAACATTCAAACATGAGAAGAAGAAACTGTCAAAGAAGAGGGAAGAAGGGCATCTTGGTCAATTTGCACATGAATGCTCTCGGGAACGTTCTCAACGTTCGGATCAATCTTCGGATCTTCTCCGATTACGGTATCTTCAGAAGCGGGAATGGATACTTCTAAAAATAACATATCAATTTCATCTGAAGTACCAGCATCCTCTTCTTCTTCGCTCATTTCTTCTTCAGCCATAGATTCATCCTCATCATATCCAAGGATTTCTTCAGCCTCTTTCATATTCCGCTCAGCAATGGCGAGAGCTTGAACATGATCAAAAGAAGTAGGTTCAAAAGTCTTCAAGAAATCATGACGAGCCTTGATAACCGCCCAACTAAGAATTTTTTGTTTTTCATCTTCAAATTCCTTCTCCATGTTTTCAATTTGTCGCTTGTACATATTATTTTATTCCAAGAGTTATTTTGAGTGCTCACACAATTTTTTGGAGTGACCCATAAATTCTGATTTTTTTTATGATTCTCTGCCAAGGCAATACTTTTCTTTTGAAGATCCCGATCTTTATCTGCCAACTCTTTCCGGAGAGCATGGATATCATGTTTACTTTGATCTAGATCAATCAAAGCTTGTGCGAGTTCACCAGAATTTTTGACATTTTTCAATTCCAAAGCATGAAAATTAGATTCAAGTTTGTTGAATTTGGCATTTTGATCCCACAATTTGTTTTGGAGATCAATTTGAAGCTGATTCGATTCCATTAACTTTTGCTTTAGATCATTGATAACCAACTCTTCCTGCTTTGCTATGCGAAAAGCTTCGGCTTTTTCTTTTTCAAGCTCATCAATCCGTTTTCGAAAATTTCTCTCCTTAGCCCGATGCGCCACTAGCTCATCTTTGGCCCTATCCAACTCCGCAACAGAAGAGTTGCATTTCGCCTTGAAAACTTCCACTTCCTCAGTAAGTACGGTGTTCTCTTCACGAAGCTTTTTGATAAGTTTGGCCTCACCTTCAGAACGTTCAAGACTCCCACATAAATATGTCTGAGCCTGAATCATAAGCCTGAGACCAACCATATCCATTTGGCGAGTAGGCATATATTTTCAAATCATATTCTCTTTAGGACCAATATAGTTATGAGCAAAACGACTCATCACGTGAGGATTGGCCAAAAGATTGTCCTTATCTGACAATTTAAAAGAACAGTTATGATTAATGGCAAGAGGAATAAAGATCTTCATCCACATAGTGGTGGGATCATCTGCCTGAAGAAGTTGTACCCGAGAATCAACCCCGTGCAAAGTATTGCCTTCTTTCCAAACAATTTTTCCTTTATCAATAACGTGAAAGCGGGAAACGGGTTGAGCTGTATTATGAGGAATAGTGTGAGTACTTGTTCCTTGATTTTGGAAAGGAGAAGTAGAAGAATCAGTGGGGATATTAGCAACACCGGCATCAATGTTTTCAGTGTTGACCAAATCTCCAATATTAGCTTCATCAACAGTATCAGGAAGACGGGTCTTAATTGTATCGGCAACAATATTATCAGTGGTATCCGCCTCAGGAGCCATGACGTCACCTTTATTATGGTATTCAGAAACACCTTGTAAATTTTCCTTCTCCTTCACCGGAGATTCATATGAAACGACAACAATATTAGAAGAAGGAGGAAACTCAACCCCCCCGTGACGATGTAAAACTAAAGGAGAGTCTTCATCAGAATCAGTGCTCTCATCGATCAGCCTAAATTCACTAGGCATACCTCCTGTTTTCTAGGCTCCACCATCTAACAACTCCGCAAAATATTGCTTTTTCAGTCTTTTCTTCTTCAATCAGGCTCCCCAATAGCATTGGAATCCTTAAATTCGGCATTAGACCTCTTGCCAATAAAAGATCTTATTTTTTCTAACGCCGATTCGTCATCGCTCCGAAGAATCAAACGTTTCTTTGTTATCACCTTTTTCGAAAAACCTGAGAAGAACAAAAGAAGTATGAGATAGGTTCTTTCATCACTTGCAAAGTAAGATATTTCTTCAAAAATCACGTCCTCTGCCTTTCGTAGAATCTCCATCTGGTTTCGTCTCTTTAGGAGTAGGAATATTCTTAGCAATGGCATACGCCCCCCCATTCACGAACATTTACCGAAGCTTATCACAACTTCAGTAAATTCCCTTATGTTTGAGGGTTTTAATCCATCCAGGATTAAAAGCTACCGAAAAAAGGTGAAGTTTAAAGAGAAGAATTGAGGAAATAAAAAATCTTTAAAAATAATATTACCTCTCACGTTCCATTTCTCCAGGAAGGTACTAGCATCCTCGTTCACTAGCTGAGCAGTGGAGATAAATACGAACTCTTTACCCCAATGCCGGTCTTGACCATTTTTGGGGTCATCAAACAATTTACTAGATCCCCGAGCTCTAAACATGATCATGATCATAGAGCCACGGATAAAACGAATCGAATTCAAATATAAAATATGGTTGAGAGTAATATTCATCCCGGCCAGACGAGCAACATGCTCGAGCAATTGAAACAATCGCCAGACCCAGGTGTAATTTGTGCCACACAAATGTTCAAGCGACGACACAATTCTTCTATCAATGGTGGAAGAGGCAAAGAAAAGCCAATAATAAAAGGATAGAGATACACCGCCGAAAGACTGGGAAGATGAGCAGTTGCAGGCATATCCTTTCCCGGAACTACGATATTGAGATCAGGATTCGTCCAATGACACCTTTCCCGGACAGAACCAAGATATTCTTCAGTAACATTAGAAATAACTGAAGAAACGAAAACCATTCTTTCCCCGTCTAGCTCCGAAATATCACGGTTATCACCTTTTGAAAGAATAATCTTTAGATATGAAGTATGTGAAGGATTCTTTGGAATCACATTATCAACAGAAGGCAAATGTATATTAACCATATCAACCTCATCGTCGCCAACATCAGAAGTTGATGAAGATGAAGGTCGTGGGTTAATAGCAGCAGCTATAGCGTCATCCATAAATTTCTTGGGGGCAATTTGTTCTTAGGTTTTTCAACACCAACATGAGGGGGAAGAGCATCGACATTAATGGTCTTTTTTGATGAAATATTTTGAGAAGATAAAGAGGAAGACATGAGTAGAGATTGAAGAAATCAAAGAAGTCAAAGAAGAAAGAAAAGAGGCGAAAGAATTAGAAAATTGAAAATTTTGGAGCGGAAAATTTGAGATAATGAGAAGGTAGAATTTAAATTTTTTGTAGAAAAGGTAAAACCGCCATCATTACCTTGGGAAACGGTGAGAACATGTAGGGCACGGCAACGGCCACGTGGCCCACGTCTAACTTTATCATTTAATGCGAGTCTTTTCAACTTCTGTGATTATGCCTCGTATTCATCACACCAGTGGGCCATGATCTGCTACAAGTTACAACGTTTCCTCTTCCACGGAAAGAAGATCCAAATGTATATATAAAAGAGGATTGATGAAAAACGGTAAGACAATTTCTCGGGAACATCTTTGTGATGAACCCGAAAAATTGAGGGACTATCTGTATGGGTAAAAAATGTACCTGACACGTGGACCAATGTGTAGTTGACATGTGTCAGTTTATTCAATGACGAATAAATATTAGATGGTAATGCCGAACATAGCATTTACGGAAAGGCAACAGATTTTGTCAACGGTAAGAACATCAACAGAAACAACAGATAAGACCCTCTTTATTGTGCATTAAATGGAATTAATTCAGTAACGGCTGAAACGATTATTAACGGTCAAAATCAAGGAAATTAAATGACAATCATTAATTCATCAATTAATGATTGCCGTTACAAACACACAACGGGAAGAGCACCAGATAGGGTCATTTACCTATAAATAGAATTTTCATTGATAGAAGGAGGCATCCAAGACTTACTGAAAAAAGACACTATTATCATTATTTCTTGCTTATTGTCACTTTTATTCTTTGGTCATCAAGCTTTCATTCATTCTTGAAGATTAAGAACTACGCTATTGTTGTTCATCAATATTGGAATAAGTTTACTCTTTCCTTTCTATTTATCTATTTTTTATCTATTCTTTATCAATAACTAAGAAATTACCTATCTTAATTCTTTTGTCTTAATCAAATTACTACCAACTAGAGTTATCCTCAGCACAAATTCAATTATTTGAGTTAAATACGAATTTTGACCCAAACAACTATCTCTATTATGGATTCTACCCGTTGATCAATGCAGAACATTGCACAATTATTTTAGTTTAAATGGATCACATTGATAGTAATTTTCATATGTAACAACTAACAACACATATCAATATTATTATATGTAAAAAGAAGTGGATGGTACAAACGCATTAAAGAGAGAAGAGCAAGTTCGTTGACCAGGAGGTACTATATGATGTCCTTCCTAAACCAGAACAATTATAATAAACAAATTAACCAAACGATCAAAGAATATTAAAAATTATTAAAATCTGATAAAATGTTGCTTTCTAGTTTCAATACTTGCAAAGAAAATTCTTTCTCAATGGTATCAAATCGAATTCCACTAAAGGCACCAGTCCAAAAATCAGACGATCTGAACAGAAATGATAAATCTCTGTGAGGGCCAGGTTCGTTATTTATTTTCGAAATTTAATTAGCATGATCAATTATTTTCTGGCCACTCACTTAACTGCTCGTGGTTTCCATGAAAGATACAAATAACAAAATAATGATATTTTGATTTTATTACTTACAAAAAAATATAGGTGACATAATCCAATTTTGTAATACTCATATCAAGTTCATTCGGTTTTCAAGTAAGAAGTTTGTTACACCATCAATTGTTGCATTTATTTAAGAGTCCGCAAGTAATAAAAGCGCAGAATGCGGAAGAGGGACAACTTTAATAAAACTAGAAACTTATACGTATCAATTATCAAAGTGAGATGTTTTCAGATGCATAATCATATATTTATTTTTCAATAAGACCAGTCATTTTCCTATCTTTTTTCGCCTTAGCTACAAAGACTAATTTTTTCTTCTTGGGCTCTTGTTTTTGTACTACAATCTTGAGTGTGTGGAGAAATTTAGGAGAACCAATCTTTTTAACAACTTGTCTCATTTGATGAAATTTTTAAGATTAGAAAATGAAAAATATGAAAAACGAGATTGTGAATCTTTCTTAGCAAAAAAGAAGATATATTTGTGGGGACCTATTTTGTGGTTGGCAGATTGTGGGAAACAGTAGCTATGTAATTAGGAATCTGCCGACACTCAAGCTGATTCTTTCGTTGACAATGTACATTTTCTATATTGATAATTATAAATCTTTTCTACCGCTTACTCTTACGAGTATTATTTTACTCCATCCATTATGAGCCACCGACGGTTGGCATAGGGTCACCTTCAAGCCGAGAGCTCGTTTGGTACGAGGGATAAGGATAAATAATCTCGGAATTATATTTGAGATGAATTTATCCTATGTTTGGTTTGCATAAAAGCACAGTATAACTAATCCCGAGATTAGTTATTCCAATATTGTAGTGTTATTTTACCCCTGTGAAAGCGTGAAATAACTAATCTAGAATAAGTTATCTTGAGATGACTTGTTTCCAATCAAACGACCCCATAGGGTATTATTTCTCATTTATTACTTTTCTAAAGCTTTATGACTTTCCAATTGCTTGATTTCTATCTGTCACGAGAGTACAAATAAATGTCATTTCATTGATTGTATTATTATAGTATAGTTGATTTTGAAAATAAAAACCAAAAAATAATGTATGATCTTTGGTTTGGCTGCATAATTAATATTAGCCGCACAGTAACACAGTGTTTGGTTAACTGTGAAAAAAAACAATTTTTTGATTAATATAGATTGTGTTCGTCTGTGGTATTGAATAATATTAATTTATTTAAGTTATGAAGAAATTTACATATTATTTTATGTAGGATACATAAGATAATGAAAATGTATTTCACTGCATTATAGGAATGGATAATAGATGAGATTAAATAACTACGAATCATGTTTCTTTCTGGCAGATAGAGGTAAGAGTTGCTACAATAAGTAAAGACATTCATGTAAAGTTCAGAGCCACAATTAAGAGGGAAGAAATAGGTTTTAGTTTAACACGCTTAAATTTTCGTTACAACTGTTGTATTGTGCACCCTCACAACATATTAAATGCGTATATATGTACCTTATTGTTTTGTAATTTATTTGCTTATTTTATTTATTTATTTTATTGTCATGACCGCTTCATACATAATGTAGAAAATTGAAGACTCATGGATTATTTATGGTCAATTAGAATATATTTTGGTTGGAAAACTTGAAATCTAGTATTGTTAGGTTTTGTTGAGCTTGATTGCCGAAAAATAGTGGGTATACCGTTGGGATTTCATTAGAAGGTTGATTGGGGTCATTCAGATTAATTTTAAAGCAAAAACGTGTTGTTAAATATTAGTTATAGGTCCTAAATAATCAGTCAGGATATGTGAATGACTTGTACCAAAGTTGTGATACAATTTACACGGGAGTTCTGATGATCCGTTAAGACATGTGAGATGATCTTTCTATCAAAACTTTCTAATCATCTGCTAGGACTTATGAATAATTTATTTTGAAGTTAGGACACAATTTATCGGAAACAACATTTCTACTTATCACAAGGTAGGAGTAAAGTCGGCGTAAAGCAGTATGGTAGCTCGCAAGGCTCATAACCTTGAGGTCATGGGTTCAAATCCTGTCACCGCAACATCTTATTTTGCTGAACGATTTTAAGGTTGACACTGTTAACTAGTAGTAACTAATTTAGTAAGTAATTCCCGCCTTTCACTTTTGGGGTGAAAGGAAAAAGAAAATGTAGGGGAGAGATAGAATCACCCTTCCCAATCCTCAAACCCTACCTAGTGGGACTATATTGGTATGTTGTTGTTGACACAGTTTACACTAAAGTTCTAACGACCTGTTGCAAGGCAAGTTCTTACCCATCCATTTGAACTTTTGGCGATCCGCTAAGATTTGCTGTCAAATTCTAAGCAGCAAGCTCCAAGTTTTGACCCATGAATTATTTATGCAAGAAAGATATTTAAAAAGGATCAAAATTTAAATAGTGAACTGAAATTAATCTATCTGTGCAAATCATGCTGTTAACTCAAAGCCAAAACACAACCTCTAGAGTCACCCTGGATAAAAGTTCTTTTTTGTTCAAGATAATGGTAAAAAATGCATCTGACCTATCACATTTTCATGAATTTTCTATCTGAATTATTAGGTGTGTGAGTTTTCTACATTACTATCACTAACTAATAACACCTCAACTATCACCGTGGAAGACTAGAAAAGGGTGAAAAAAAGATATATCCGACCTACCGGATTCGAACCAGTGACCTAAGGATATACTGAAGGATTTTCCCACTACAGTCCTCCGCTCTACCAACTGAGCTAAGGTCGGATGTTGATTCACATGTCGCTATAAAATTAAAATATCATATGCAAGCAGACCAACCTCCGAGTGTGGTTCACATGAAACTCACTCTCCACTAATGAAAGTCAACAAGTTCCAATGCAAATAAAAAAATGCATGTGGTAATCATCAAAGACTGGTATTATAGTGGATCGAGATCAGCCTAAACAACAAAATGGCTGAGGCTAATAAAATACTTACTCTAGGAGTAGGACATTTGGTATAGCCTTTTTAAATTAACTAATGTAGAAATCAAGGTAACTACACTTGTGATGATGATAAGTATCCATTAAGAAATGCTATATTTTGGTAAACTTTGTGGAAATCAAGGTAACTTTCTTGGTAAATGCTATGTTCCAATGATTATTCTTTGTTGCTTCAACTTGAGAAAGATCCCCCTTTTTCTTATTTTAAAAGGAGAAAACTAACAAGGGCAGGGATACATTTTAATGGTTCACAACGAACCCTAGACACCTGTCCTCTCTTTAAATCGATTACACTATAACTCTATAAGAAGGCATAAATATAATTGATGTTATATACAGACGGCTGACCATCTGTTATAAGGTGATATTCCATTGCCTAAATTCTCGATTTTGGTCCCTGCATATTCCTCAAATAGAACCAAAGCAGACAAACCAAAGAATTTTTACTGAAAAAGCTGATCAATGTGACAGGAGAATTATGGATGTATTTGTTATAACAGTATTTATTTTTCGTAAACAAATTTTCTTAAATTCTTTTAGTTAATAAATCCTATTCAAGAAAAATATTTTCCGAGGTTTAGTTGGTGGATGAAATTTTTGTTTTCTGAAAAATACCATATAATAAAAGTTAATAATAACACTTACAAATGAGAGAGCGCTTTGATGGGAATTTGAGTAATAAAGTTTAACAGGTAGTTGAATTAAGTAATACAATAACATACCAGTATAATTGTGGGGTCTGAGGAGTTGAATTAAGTAGTATGAATTTAAAAGCTAAAATAATTGTAAAGGAATAACTCCACAAATAAGTGTGGGTGGTATTTCCCCAATATTCACTTAAAACATTTTGGTTAAAAATATTTTCTATAATTAAATGTCAAAAAATCACTTCCTTTATATTTTACACATTATAACTCTTTATTTTTCTTTACATTTTCTTAGTAGGGTTCGCCGTTTCAGATATGTCTCGAAATCCAAGAGAATGGTTCAGTAAGCAACTCTGCAAGACTTTAACATCTTGTTGTGTCCTCTTATGCCAGCAACTCTTGCTGTCCTTCACATGCCATGTTAGTTTGTACCAATCTATTCACTCTGTATGTATGTTTGTTTTCCTCCAAATCACAAAATACTCCATACAATATCTATATCCTGGTTGGCCAAGTGGAATTACACTATTACTATTATTTTTGTTTCTTTTGGTAGCCTAATTAGTGCGAGAGCTAGGATAACTGAGTGACACAAGGCAAGTTAAGGTTTTTTTTTTCTCAAAAGAAAACTTCTCTCTAGAAAACATTGCATTGAGGTGCTTAATGGGCGTCTTAACTTTGCATGACAATTTATGGGCTTAAATTGATCCATAAACAACTTGTTCCTTTTCAAGAACAAGGTAGGAGTATCATATACACGCTCTCAAAATATTTAATCTTGATTACTAGCATAAGAGCTCCTACTGCTAATAAGATTTAAAGTAAACATCTCCGATAAAAAACCATTTAGCTTTAATCTTTCCTCACATATATGATTAAAAGAGTGAAAAATCCTACAAGTATTTCAGGTTGAAAGCAACAGAATTTTGTGAACTCAGCAATTGACACAAACAAGTAAATGTGCATTACGATCCATATAATAACTACAATCAATGTGCTTTGCTCAATTTTGTTGCATGCTTTACTCTCAAAATATAGACTTGTAAAGGTGATCCGAGTTAATTAATAGTATATTTTTACTTTACAAAATGTATTGCATTCACACATGCTGAATGATTGCAGGTTCTTACTTGAGAGTTGAGACCATGAATCAAGGCCTAAGTACAGTACGACACATCTACGAGGAGACAAACAAAGTGGTGGACTGTCTTATGAGCTATGAAAAATTGTGTTTCTCATAGCTTAGATAGAGACAATATCGTGTTTCTGGATTCACCTCCCTCTTACTCTTTATTTCAATTCTAGAAAGACTATTTAGGGATGATATATCAAGATTTTTCCTGGATATAATTCACCTCCTTAAATTCCGGCTTTAATATTTTGGATCTTCTAGTAGCAAAAAAAAAAAAAAAAAAAAAAGAGGCGAAAAAACCAAAACGAGAGTTGGGTCCACCATTCCCCTATCTTTCTCTTTCAAGCCATGTACTTTAATACGAAATAAAAGAGGGTTTTTTTCTACACATTTTGCAGCTGCACGTAAAATGGGTCGTTTGGTTTGGGGGACAAATGGGATATTCAACTTTATTGAGGATGGTTGGGCTACGCTATGAACTAGGAACCAGGTAGGGCGTTTGAGCCCGCTATGCTACCATTTAGAATTGGAAAAATAAATTATAGGCCCACATGCTCCATTCTGGTACTAATTGTACATAACCTAGGTCGGTGGTTCTGTTCTATTTCTACAGAACCAGATATAGGTGTGGGTCGGGATCCTCAAAGAGTATTGGAGGAATTTTTGTACTATGGGTTGGGTCTTAGGCTCGTTGTGTGTCCACCTATATGGTGGTGCGCTATATAAATCCCTCATCGGCTTATTGCTCATACCACTCCATTCATGCGACGTGGGTTTTAGGCTCGTCGTGTGTCCACCTATACGGTGGTGCGCTATATGAATCCCCCATTGGCTCATTGTTGATACCACTCCATTCACGCGACGTGTGTTTTAGGCTTGTCGTGGTTCCACCTATACATTGGTGCGCTATATGAATCTCTCATTGGCTCATTATTCATACCACTCCATTCACGTGACATGGGTTTTAGGCTAGTCATGGATCTACCTATATGGTCGTGCGCTATATGAGTCCCTCATCGGTCATTGTTCATACGTCATACCACTCAATTCGAGCTCGTCGCACTCTAATATTATAAAAAGTACTTGATGATTCCTCACATGTTTAGTTTCTCTAGGTTTAAGTTGTCTACATTTTTTACTGACGTATAAGTCTCTGACATAACAAAAGACTCTTAAATAACATTGGACTTAACGTAAGCGTACTAACATGACTAAAACTTAATCCCAACTAATTTATATTATCATTAAAGTTCTTTTTCTTCTTCTTCCTACTGTGCTCCATTATTACTAGGTCTGCCTGGATGTCGAGAAATCGTAAATGTGCAAGGACACCTTTAATTTCTTTTACGTGTTTTATCAACAAAAGTCACCTAAATAAAATTCTATTCCTTTTTAGTTAGGGGTGGACGTTCGGTTTTCCAGTTCGGTTTTATCAAACTTCGATTTGGCTATTTCGGGTTCGATTTTTTGAAGGTGGACACCAAACACCGAACCAAACTAGTTCGGTTCGGTTCTTTCGGTTTCGGTTTTTTAAAGTTCGGTTCGGTTCGGTTTTTGCAATTAGCGATTCCATTGACACTAATTCATATTCTCAAAAGCAATAAAACATAAAACTGATAAATTGAAATCAAAATCAAACAAACAGGATACACAAGAACAAAAAACTATAATCATGACATAGGATTACTAGGTGTTATATACATACCGTAAGAATAATTAAGAAAACACATAAAGGACATACATTAATCCTAAAGAGACGTCCTAGTTACCTTTCTTTGTTAAGGATATTTGATTTTTTCAATTGAAGTGGAAAATTAGGGATACAAATGCAAAAGAGGACTTATTACAATTGGGTTTTTTTTTTGCTTTAAACTTAATGGGCCTGGACTATTTTAATTTTTTTGGGTAATGTATTAAATTTCGGTGCGCGTTCGGTTTTTCGGTTCGGTTTTATCAAACTTGGTTCGGCTATTTCGGTTTCGGTTTTTTAACGATGGACACCAAACACCGAGCCAAACTAGTTCGGTTAGGTTCGGTTCGATTTTTCAGTTTATTGAAGTTTCGGTTCGGTTCGATTTTTCGGTTTTCGGTATTTATGCCCAGCCCTACTTTTAGTTACATTTTTTGGTCTTGATGCTTTATTGGGCCTTAAAGATGCTAACTCTTTTGGGCTGAACTCCACGGAGAATAAAATCCAATCAACACATTGGGCCAATTCAAAGACATATTGTTGATTGAAATCAACCAAACACTCATGCCGGTTATAAAGAGCACCTTACAAGACTAAATACATATATAGCGAAGTAATACTATAAGGGAAGGAGGAAAAGAATCTCCATCAAAAAGTAAACTAGTACTTTCTCTGTTTACTCTTACTTGTCCACTATACTAAAAATAATTTGTTCACTTCTACTTGTCCACTTTAGCATATCAAGAGAAAAATATTTTTTTTTTCTTGTTTTATCCTTAACATTAATTACTCATTTCCAAATCATTTTTCAAGTCTATTGGGATGATATGAGTATTATGTTAAAATATATACTTCATTTATTGATTCTTAAAGGGCGTGTAAAGTCATTAATTACTCATTTTCAAATCATTTTTCAAGTCTATTGGGACGATATGAGTATTATGTTAAAATATATACTTCATTTATTGATTCTTAAAGGATGTGTATAGTCAAAAGTGGACAAGTAAAAGTGAACGGAAGAGGAACATCCAATCGTAAGAAGTTCTCAGCAGTAGGAGGAGTCAGGATTCCAACTGCATGATCTTTTTCAACTTTATCATCAGAATAGTAAACCATATAAATAATGGTTGTCACTGTCAACTGTTTAATGGAACTAGATCTTATAGAATATCAATTTCAAGTGGATATGTTAATAAGATTATATAAGAATTATGTTGAGTACATTATTTGTTTATTTCTAAAATCAAATATTGGAAAGGAGGGAGGGGGTTTCAAAATGTGTGCATAGACACAGGGACAAATAATTTTATTTTGATGATTTACTGCTTGAACGTACGCTCTTTAGTGCTCCCCTTGTAAGTGGAGTAATTAATAGGTTTGGATTTACGAATCTAGGGAATTGATTCTTGGTCTGTGGGTATTGGGATTTCAAAAGTTATCCTCATTAAAGAAATTTGAATCTTATCGCTTTTCAGTAGGGGTGTCAATGGGACGGTTCGGCCGGTAATTTTAAAAAAAAATTATACCATCCCAATTTTTGGTTATTTCACAATGTATAACCAAAATTAGATTTTCTAAAACCATCCCAATCATGTCAGTTTCTCTTCGATATCGGTACGATTCAGTTAATTTGCGGTTATTTTACTTTTAAAATATCTCCTAAAAATACAGCCTAGCTTTATCTGTTAATACAATCAATATATAATATAAAGCTAGGCATAGACAATCCTATGTGGCACCTCTCTATGACTTCCATTAACATTTATCTTTTTTCTCCTTTTTTTTGACATTTTTCTCTATTTTTCTCTTATTTTTTTTATTAAAGAATTAACTATATTCTACCATATTTATTAAGTTTCATTAAATTCTTTAACAACCATATTAATTCATTGTGTATAAGTTATTATATTAATTATTATAATTATTAGTGGAGACTTGAAAAGCCACCATCAGCTTTCAAGTACTTCAATCGTGCCTTCTCCTTGCTTATTCCTTTTAATTACTCTTTTTTAATTTTCCAGTCTATCTTTTGTGAATTTAATATTTGTTGAATGTGGTATTTATTTGACAAGTGAATTATTGTGCCTAGAGGTCTCTATTAAATTCTCTAAACATTATGGTTATAATGTCCTAAAGGCAGAAGATAAAAAACGTTAGTTCTTCTCCTTTCCCTTTCATTGATTCTTATTAATGTGTAGTAATGTGCTAATTAAGATAGGAGATAAAAAGACAATGAACTAATTTAACCTATTCATATATGGTTCATTCATTTTAGCTCCATGCTTCATTAGAAAATTCTCCAGTATGAGATCCAGGTATATTTCTTTTTACTTTGTATAGTAACAATTTATCTTGTGAAATTTATGTGTTAGTGAATAATTTATCTCAATTGAATTTATTTATATGTATCTTGTGAAATTTATGTGTTAGTGAATAATTTATCTCAATTGAATTTATTTATATGTATCTTGTGAAATTTATGTGTTAGTGAATAATTTATCTCAATTGAATTTATTTATATGTGCCATCTTGCCTGCAAATTCAAATAGACTCATTTTTTAACAGCAAAAGATTTGACAACGTTATTTACCAATGTTTTGGTTGAAAACTTTACACTTTTACGTTTCATATTTATTTCTTACTCAGTATTTGCTAAATTTTAGTGTTTTATGTTATGTCATCAGCATCAAAAAGAGCCTCGCACACTCGGTGATATTTACTTCAACGTTGGATGCATTTCTTTTAAGGTAATTATATACACCCTCTAAAATTCATAAACTTTCGTCCACTCCTCTTAATTTTAATTTAATTTATTTTGAAATGCATAATTTTTTTGATTAGATTTGTTTTAGAAATTGACACGGAATGTTGGAAACTATTTGAAACTTAACGATCAAAAAAGTAGAGGCAAAATCTAGAAATGATGATTTGCTTCACATTTGTTGTGAAATCGGACATAAGCTGTAGAACAGGACATTTCTTTGATTGATGTAAATAAACTTAATTTTAACTATATTTATTTACTACTCCATTTTTTTATTGATAAAAGGATGAACTTTTGATGAAAGAGGAACTTGAAATTATGTTTTTTAAGTAGGAGGATGATCTTATGGTGTAAAGAAAAAAAGTTGATTAGGAGAAAAATATTGATTTGAAGGAATCTTAAAGATAAACATGTTAGTTTGGAGGAATCCTGAAGTATGTTTTGTCCTAAAGCTCATTTCAACTTGAAAAACTAAAATGAGTTCTTTTTTGCATTATTTCTACCCAATTGCTCTACTTATTTAGGTTCTTTAATACTATAATTTTCTTTAGCAAACAAAAACTATATATAATTATTTCTTGATTTTATGTTTTAGTTTACATCGGAGGCCAAAAAGATTGTTTTGTTGATATTTCTACAGATTGTTTTGTTGATATTTCTACAACAATTAAGATAGTAAAGAAAATGTTTTGTCTGCAAAGAAAAGTTTCTTTTTATTTGTTTCTTATCCTTTTCTTTTTGTTGACAAAGATTGTTTTTATGTACATAATTATATGTAAGAAAAGTGGGGAAAGGGAAATGACAGACATAAGATAATCGAATCCTTACCAATAAGGTAAAAGTTAGCTAACAATTAGACCTCTAAAATTTTCGAAATTGAGATCTAGCTAATATTAAGTTAATTATGCTGTTTTTCATCTTCTTATTTTTTTTAATCTTTTGAATCGCTTTACTTGATAATTATTTTGGTGACCAATCAAAAAATATTGTGTTCATGAAAAGTTTAATCGATGGTCTTTCACAGAATATTAAATTGCGACCAATCGTTTTAAAAGGTTTATCTTCACTATTACACACCCTAAAATCATCTACCAAACACAACATTCAATATGCGTAATTATAGGGACCAAAAGCTTATAGTAAAACAAAAACTTAAAAAAAAGGTAAGTGACTACCGGTACGAAAAGAATAGGCTACGGATTAATGTTAGGAATTTTAAAAAATTGGTTAAATTTAAATATTTCATGATCCAAAAAAGAAAAATTATTAAATTGATTTATAATTTTTTTTTTGTTCTTTAATTTTCGTATTCCTAATAATTTGTTCACTTTTTTTTTTTATCATGTTCTGAACTATATTGATTCTTTACATAGTCTCAAAGTAAATTGAATAATTAATTGATAATAATATATATACTTCTTTGTATTCTATAATATGTTCTTATGCACTATTTCTTTATGATCTTCTTTTATATATATTTATTTGTGTTGTCACTTCAGAATGTTATCTTTTGGGTACTTATTTTTATATTAGAAAGTTAAGGAAGAAAGAAAACTAAGATTTGATATGTTTTTTAAAAAGAAAATGTGCAATTGATATCGGAAATAAGAAATTAAGAAAAAGAATAAAAAGGATAAAACATAAAGATGGTAGAAGGGGAAAAGGAAGAAAAAACAAGACAAAATATACAAAATTAGTTAATAAAAAGCATATATTTTTTCCTATTATATGCATATATTAAATGCACAATGACATAACCATGTTGTTTTAAGATTATTTTTTCTAAGAGGGAAAAAAATATTGTTTCCCTTGCATAGATTATACTACAAGTTTTTTTAGAAGTCTAAAAACTCCTTTAAGTAACGAAAAATCATAGTAAACTATATAAACTAAGTGTTAACAATACAATTGGTTTAAACTTGAATTTTTTTTTTAAAAAATAGAAAATTTAATATTCGAAAGTCTAATCCGCGCGAAGCGCGGTAGATTTCACTAGTAATTAAATAACTGAGAGGTCTTTATATACTTGCTTTAAAACAATAGGGGGAATGGCTAATTAGCTATAGGTACCTTCTAGGCTCTAGCCAAATAGAATGAATAGATTCATCGTAGATCATTTAATTTGTACTAAATAGAAGATCAGAATATAACCAACTAGCTAAGAATAAATGCTATGGTAAGTATAGTGTAATTTATCTCCATGTCAAAGTAACTTATATGGAACTCCAGAAACCTCCACAAAACATTTGTAGTACCATTAAATAAAGCTTCTATTTGTTCTTCTGAAATATCTAACGACTAATGTAAAAGCATTTTAAAAAACTACACAAAGCAATTAAACTGAAATGTTAACTATCAAGTAGCAAGACTCCAATGATGGCATCATCATGACATGAATTTCTTACTGGCTAATCAGAGAGCATAGTACTTTCACGATCAACTCTCCATCTGAAAGCAAAAGAAACAGGCATGAAATCTGAATGATCAAAGACTTCATATATTTACTTCTAGACTTGAGTCTATTAATTTTTTAAGTTTTTAAACCATGTAGATAAGAAAAAATAAGTGTAATTTCAGCCAAGCACATCCTCAGACTGGATAATCCATTAAGTCGGTTGTAACTTGTATAGCAGCTAGAAACATCTCAAATGAAACAAATTTCATTTTTCAGTTAAAAGCTTGTCATTCCTTTAATGGTCAAGGTGACTTATTCGTTTGGTTGAGAAATTTTCTTTTCAGTTTCTAGCATCTTTGGTCCCTGTATAAGCACAAGTAGTTACACATAGTCACAATATTATTCCACCAACGAGTAGATGTCCAATTTTCATCTTCCCTATGTGTCATCCAAGAATCATTTTCTCTCTTTCTGTTGAAATGAAATTTTGTTTGCCAAAGATCCTTTTTAACTAAACCCATCAAGTGCTAATAAAAGCCAAAGTCCAGTAGTGGCCAAATTCACTTTTATAATTGAAACATAACTTATAAAATATATTTTATATAATCAATTATTTATAATATATAAAATATATTTCTATATGTAACGATATTCGGTTCAGTTCGGAATTTTTGCGGATTTTTTATAAATTAAAAATACCACCCTAATTGTTCGGGACAGTTATAAACTTAAATAAAAATTCGCAATATTATTTAAAAAACTCTATAAATCGGTTCGATATGATTAAATTCGGTTGGTTCAGTTGATTTTTCATATTTTTTTGACACCCTTACTTTTCAGTTCAATTGAAACTTTGAATGTCATCCCCCCGTCCCCACACTTTGTTTTGTTTGTTTTTGTTTTTGGAGGAAGGGGAGGTTGGAATGTTCTTGGTTTAGCGGGCCATAATTAATAGAAACAAATTTTAATAAATAAAGCAAATCGTTTTAGTTTTCTCATTTTGGTCTTTATTTAAACTAGTGAATTTGTTCGCGCTTCGCGCAGTGATAAAAAACACCGATGATTTATTATATATAATACAGATAGAAGAGGTATTTATAATATAATTTGTTTATATTAGCTAAATCGGAAATATAAAGCGCTTTCAGTAATTTGGTGACAATTTTCATGCTTTAAGAGCTATTATGTCTTAAAAGTTGTCTATAAAAGCTACAAATGCCCGACTTTTATAAAAATGGATTATATTTTTAAAGTTGATATTAATCAATTATCTTTCTTAAAGTTTGAAGAAAAATATATCCTTTTTTATATAAATAATAATGTTCTTATGTAATAATATATATTTAATATATATGTATCTAAGTCAAGGTTGTTAAATATTTTTCGAAAGTTTCTCCTTACATAAAAAGAATGTACAATAGGAAAAAAAAATCACTCACTTGGCCATTTCTATATAAATACGCTGATGTACAATTGATTCCATAGAGGAAAAATTTTAGTTAGTAGTTAGCAGCATTCCAAAAAAATCATAAGTAATTATTTTGAACCAAAAGAAATTATACACTTACGATAATAAAAAATTCATATACAAATCAAGCTAAAGAGGAATCACAAAAAGAACATACGGAAAAGATATATAAAGATGAAAATAATACAATACTCACATCATTGTTACGACCTTAATCATTAAAAATAGAAGAAAAAAATTGAAATTAATACATAATTTCTTTTCGAGTTCTTGTCGATATCCACTACCACAAGTTGATCCCCATTCAAGAGCCTTCTTCTTCTTCAAGTCAAATTAAAGCATGAATAATACTGTAGTAAATATAACGATATTGCTACTTCAAATATAAAATGAAAGGAAAACTTTAGATAGAGTCTCGTGAAATAAAAAGTATTAATTTACAATATCTGATGCCCACGAAGGAATAAGAAATCAAAGAATGATTTCCAAATTGTTGTAACATCTTATACTCTCAATCCTTTTGCAAAATTTGTAAGCCGGATGATTTGTGTAGTTGATTAAGGTCTCTTTAAACCTCATGCTGCTATTTTCATATCAAAACCGATTTTCAATTGAAATATATTGAAACAACATCTTCAATTGAAAGTAAGTTTGTTCTACAAGAAAAGGAAGAGAGTGGAAAAGTTATATTCATCTAAATTGCAGTTTATTCCTAAAAGTGTGTTGTTGAATATAGATATACATATAGCACTTGCAATATGCAAAATTTATGTAATGCATCAATAGTAATTTAATTGCCATTACGGTCATGTTATAGTGCTCCTATACGTGGGTTTTATTGCTCCTACGTGGGCTGATTTATACAAACGGTAAATTGGATTTATTGCAAATATTTATGATAGCCTTGGTTATTTGCTATGTGGGTATGATTTCAATAATTTTATGAAGCTTTTATTAGTTCATTTACTTAGTAGATTATGTACAAAAATGAACCAAAAAATGTAAAAAAAGGAGAAAAAAGATAAATAAGAATGCTAGTCATATAGAGGTGTCACATCACCTTGTTTATGCTTAGCATTATATTATATATAGATTCGGTGGCTAAACTAAGATTATTTAACTTGATATGTGGAAGCTTATAATTCAGCAAAGAAAAAGGTGCAAAAGTTTGCTCTGAATACTATAGCTAGAATTTGGATATTTGATGTCTAACAAGTTTAAATATCTTTTGCTCAACTCAAAACAAAAGACGGAACAATTGTGCAAAGACTACTATTTTGGAGCCATCATATGTCAAATTATAGGACCTTTGTATTCTAATTATAGTCTTTGATTATATTGGCTGGAAAACATCTAGTTTAGGTCGGAATATTCAGTCTAAAATAAGTAACTTAGGTATTGATTTGGTAGCTTGTGTAGGTGATGGAAAATCCATAGTTCTTTTTCGTGATAGGTGTATGATTAAGCGGATTCCTTTCCAAACTAAAGTATATCGATGATTAATAATACAATCCATCAAAAAAAAAAAAAAACTTTGATAATTAGGTTTCAAACTTTTCATATTCCATGCACATATTATTAACTGAAATCATAAATTAATAAAGTAATTATCATTAAGAGTTACGAAATTCTTAATTATTCAGCCTCTTCAACTCTACACCCGTTACATTTGTCTCTATGGCTACTCTATACACACCTATAAATCACCATGTCCGAAATTTCACTTCATCATTCTCTCTTCTCCCTATTATACCACGTATTTTATATTTTCACACTTCCCATTTCAAAGATTTCATTTTCAGAAAAATTAAAAAATCCATGGCTTCCTTCAAACTTCTACTAATACTACTAGTCTCATGGCTTCTAACAACAACTATTATGGCAACAAATTTGTCCAAAATTAAACCAGGAGAAGATATTGCTGCTAGACTTCAAGTACTCGAAGGCGAAAACGGAGGAGGAGAAGCTAGCATGCCAGTGTGCTGGAACGCGTTATTCGAGTTAAAATCGTGCACAAACGAGATCATACTATTTTTCTTCAATGGTGAATCTTATTTAGGAAAAGATTGTTGCAAGGCTATAAGGATTATTACTTATAATTGTTGGCCTTCTATGCTTAGTTCTGTTGGATTTACTGCTGAGGAAGTTGATATTCTTCGTGGTTATTGTGGCACGCCTTCACCTGAATCTGCTGTGGAGTTTCACGTTTAAGATGACTTTGCGTGCATGCAGAAAATTAAGGGTTATGTATTTGGGTTTTATGGGAAAAAAAGTAATTTAATAATTTTGGGATGTGCTAGATTTGGTTATAATAGATGAACAGCTTTTATTGGATTCCAATGATCTTTGTCTCGTATCGCTTTTCGTCTTTTTCGAATATTCTTCATTAAAGTTTTGCGTGATGATGTATATTCTAGAAAGTTATGATCATTTTATGGTGGAGCTAAATAAAGAGCAAAAGCAGAAATTGGAATATATATGTAAGCAATGATAAATTGATGATAAAACAAATATAGAAATTACATAAGAGGTGAAGTAGCTTCACCATTCCTTGGTGTTTCTAAACCGATTGAAAATTCTTTAGAAAAGTTTTACGTAGACGATTTTTTGGAATTTTCTTGACTGTTTGAATCTATTCCAAGAAAGGTCTAAGCAAATACATAATTAAATGACTTATATAGTTCCGTTTTGCTATCATTATTTGATTAATTAACTCGCCCTAGCATAGACCACACCAGTTGTAACCAGTGAGGACTAATTTAACTAAAATACTATAAGTGATATAGCGAATATACGTACTCACCACCAAAAGTTATGATAGGTTGCTAATTACCCTCTATTTATATCCAAGTTTAGGGTTCCAAATTCTAAACTATAGTCGTCTTCTAACATCTAAAATGAAATTTTCTCGACGGAATCCAGATTAATGGGGATCCAAAACAATCATCAGATTTAAAACAAAAAAATATAAACAAATAATAATCATATTTGTTACCACAGTTAACCATAAAACTACCAAGCAAAATTATGAATAGGAAAAGTTGTAACAGCAGAAAAACGATTTAAAGGAATAAAAAAAATTACTCTTGAACTTACCGTATTATATACGTTGACATTGACCTATCAGACTATTCTTTTATATTTGCTTTTACAAACTAAAAGAATGCTTCAATGAATGAGTACTTTTATGAGTTTATCTGTTTTCTAGTCTAGTACTAATACAGCACACTGTACTAAATCAAATTGACAACTAACACCAAAGCATACGTACAAGAGTATATAAACATGACAATGAGTTCTGACTTCTGACCATGTGACCATTAATTATTTTACAAATCTTGCCGCTTTTGGAAAAAAATGTCATGCCTTCCTCTTTCTCCGATATGTGAAATCATTCACCATCCTTTGGGGTGATCGGATGAATGAAATTGAACTACTCTAAAAAAGTCAAATATCTCCGCATTCAAGCTTTGAGAGGGAAGAAAATTTTGATAAAGAGTTTCATTATTGCGGGTTTGGCTATGTCATGCAAATCTTACTAGTCGAGGAAGTGGATTTAGAATATCAAAAATCTAATGAGTAGAACGGTCAATTTAGGATATCAAATGATCATAAGATAATTCCTATGTGTGAGCTTGTTTACATTGTCAGTTTCAAGCTCAGATAAAGAAGGAGGATCATTTATAATCTGTTACACCCCGCAATTATGTACGTTAAGATTTATAAGTGTTGGATCTTTTAAGTATGGACATTGGAGTTACCTTCAAGGATATATGAGATTACATGCGCCTATCTTATGGCTACGAGGGTTTAAGCTCATATATGTAAAGGATTGAAGGTCAAGTGAATCAAGGAAATTAAGTTTTTGGAATTTTGGAGAAAAATATGAGGGGCAATTGGCCCAACTTTGAGGGAGAATATCTTTTAGTATATGAGGAGTTTTGTAGCAAAGCAAAAGCCTAAATTGAAGTTCATGAAGTCTAGTTTCTAACGCAACAAACCGCTCGTCGATACGAGGTCGGAGTAGAGAATTATGGACGTTACAAGTTAGGCGGGCAGAGCAGGGGACTGCACTGCGTGGACGCACAGTGTCACGCACTGCTACAGTGCTACTGACTTCAACCTACTATATAAGGGTTAAAACCCCCATTTTTCTCCACCAAAAATTTCCCAAATATTCCAGAAAGTTCAGCAAGCATATGAGGGTTTATATACACCATAAAAGTGAGGATTTTGAGTAATTTTAGGTGACAGAGTATTAATCGAGGTTCGGACAGCGTGTAGTCGCGATTATAGCTTTGTTTTGCGTTGGAGTTGGCCCGGATTCAAAGTAGATATTGAGGATCTTCCTATTCTAGTGAAGGGAAGGTGTGAATTTCTCTTTATTAATGTTGATTTAGGAATATTTATGAGAATAAGAGTCATAATTATTGTGTTGATGTTGTTGGCTTATGGATTGAAGTTTGAAGAGAGTTTTGGATGAAAATATACATGTTTATCTTGTAGAATCTTGACGATATTGTTGTTGTTGGTTGTTGGTATTGTGAATTCGGGCTAGGCATATATCCAGGGGAGATGTTGCCCGAATTTCGACAGATTCTAAATGGGTTTAAATTGAAGGCTTGGGACGAGCATATAAGGATGAGCCTAACAATAGTGTAAATTGTTTTATATGTAGATTACGTGACTACGAACGAACTTAAGTAAATTACAAGACAGGAAGTGAGTTGGAGAAGTCGAAAATTAAGCTCCAAGGTATGTTAAGGCTAGTCCATTTCTTTCAAAAGGCATGATTCCTATGTTATGATTCCATATCTATTTCCATAACCTTCTTACTTCCAAAAGTTAGAAGTTCATGATTCTTAAAAGCTTCTTATGATACTAAAGATGAGATGTTTTCTATGATGAACATGATGATGATGATTTTAATTCTAGAGCTTATGATTTTAATGCTATTATGAGATTATTGAGCTTATTTCATGATTTTCTCGATTTTATTCATTGTTGTTGATCTCACCTTATAATAATTGTTCCTTCAAGGTGAGATATAGCGATGATGATTGTTCCATAATACAAATCGGAGGTTACCGACCTTACGTCACTCCGACAAAGTTGTAGCTTTTATTTGGGCTCTCATGCATGCTATTTGTATTATATATGATATGATGTATATATGTTTATACATATGTACGGGGATATGGGGAAAAAGGGCAGACGTTATATACGCATAACCACCTGATCAGTTGGATATCGTCCCGGGCGTGGGATGCCCGGACGCGGGATATATGGGATAAATGGATCGGGCCGTTCGTTCCGCAGCAATATAATATATTTATGGATCGGGTCGTTCGTTCCGCGGCAATATAATATATTTATGGATCGGGTTGCACGATCCGCAACACTACTATTTTATGTAGTGTGTGTGTGTGAGAAACGTTTTTCTAAGAAAAGCCAAACATGCATGATGTTCGCCGTGAGAGGCAATCAGATGTACAAATATAATATATTTATGGATCGGGCTGCACGTTCCGCAGCACTACTATTTTATGTTTCTATATATATGTGTGTGTGTGTGTGTGAGAGAGAGAGAGAGAGAGAGAAACGTTTTTCTAAGAAAAGCCAAGCATGCATGATGTTCGCCTTGAGAGGCAATCAGATGTACAAGTTATCCTTAACTCATGTTATGTTCTGTATCTCTTGTTATGTTGTTATTCATGCCTTACATACTCAGTACATTATTCGTACTAACGTCCTTTCGTTTGGGACGCTGCGTTCATGCCCGCAGGTGCAGGTAGTCAGGCGAGCAACCCAGCGCAGTAGGATTTTCCCTCAGTGGCAATCAGTGCGCTCCACTTGGTCCGGAGCCACAATCTTTTGGGTATGATATTTTGATTTGTACATATAGGTATGACAAGGTCTTGTCCCATCCTTCCTACAGTTATAATCCATAGAGGTCTGTAGACATTTGTACGTAGTTAGCAAGTTATGTAGCCTTGCCGGCTCTATGATACTCGTGATGTTGTAGTGACCTTGTTGGATCGCATATGTACATATTTTTTCTGTTGGGTCCTTTATGCGTGCAAGTATTCTTTGAGTTATGGCATATGATGTTCAAGGTAACTGTTAAATCAGGTGGTTCCCGGCCTATGGGTCGGAGCCCGTTATGCCCCTCGTTGGGGTGTGACAGAATCAATCAGAAATAACCCTTCTACTCCATAAAAATAGAAGTAAGGTCATCATACACATCTTATTCTCCCGAACCCACTTGTGAAATTTGTGTTGTTGTAAATGATCATACTGTAAAAGAAAAAAAATCATACACAAAATTCCTGAAAACCCTTTCTTTTATTTAGGACCCATTTGGCCATGAGAATTTTCACCGTTCTTCCGGAAAACTTTATCACTTTATCTGAAAATCAATAGTTTGGCCATGAAAATTCCAAATACAACTTGAAATTGTGTTTGAAATTTGAAGAATACCTAAAAACATGTTTTTACTTTTTTCACTTTTAATACATTCAAACAAGAGATAAGAGTCAAAAACACACCCTAGCTATCACTTTTTTTAAGTTTCATACTTAAACTATCATAAAGTTGAGAAAACCACCTAAACTATCACTATCTAGTTTGCAAAACATACCTCAAATTATTCTTGAATGGCATGTGATCTACATTCTCCATTTTATATAAAAATGTTGTTAAGTGTTGTCCACGTGGATAAATAATGTCTCAATGGCACCTACATGGAATTAAAAAAAAATTGTTTTAAAAAAAAACTGAAAAATAATAATTTTTGTAAAAAATATAAAAAATAGTTTAAAAATGAAAAAAGTTATGTTTTCAAAAAAATAAAAAATAAATAAGAAAACTGATTATTTAGTTTTCACATTTTAAAAAAAATCAACTTTTCCATTTTTAAATCATTTTTTTTTTCTAATTTTTTTGATATTTTTTTACAAAAATTATTACTTTTTTCATTTTTTTTAAAATCCAGATTTTTTTATAAAAATGCTGTTTTTTTTTTTAAAATAGTGCAGTTTTTTTTTTTTTTAAAATATACAATTTTTTTCACAAAAAATATTATTTTTTAAGTTCCATGTAGGTGCCATCGTAGCATTACTTATGTCATGTGAACAATTTTTTTGAGAAAATTTCAGCTTCACTTGCCTTTTGGAGAGTGAGTTCACACATTTAGTTCAGACATATTCTGTAAACTAGATAATGATAGTTTAGGTAGTTTTCTCAATCTTACGATAGTTTAGGTATGAAACTAAAAAAAAAGTTATAGTTAGAGTATATTTTTGACCCTTATCTCTTCAACAACCAAATATTATTTACAAAAACTATAACTAAACACAATCCACCTTAAACTCGAACTTCAAAATTTCAAATAAAGTGAAAAATATTTAATTTTGACGGCGAAACGCCTAGTTACTAACATAATTCACCGTAGAATAAATAATTAATTAGTGGGACCTCCTAAGCTCCGACCCATGTTCAACAACATCATAATGTCCTATTCATTCATTCAAACAAAATACTCAAACCCCTTCTCCTATTTCCCATCATTTTCATTCCCCTCCTTGTTTCTCCGGCGTGACGTCACAAACTCCGTCTTCAATTAAAACTTAAAGCCGTTGAGTTAGTAGGAAATTAACACCAAACACCACCTTCTTAAGTTTCTCCGCCCATTGCTAATTAACCACTTCTATTTGGGGGTGGGGGTGGCATTAATTAATGGAAACATCAAGTGGGTATCTTAATTATCATCAAAATCTCTCTTTTGGTTCTTCTAGAAGAGATGTTTCTTACAGGTATTTGCAAATTATTTCTTTTCTTTTTTTATTCCAATTCCAACTTATGATTCCTCACATGAACTTTTCATTCACACTATTTGTTTTTTTTTTTTTTTAAGGTAAAGAATGTTACTTTAATATCCGATGAAAACATTTGTAATTCAAATTTGAGTTTTTTACTTTGATAGAACTTGCTTTTTAGTTCATGTATGCTACTAGGTGCACTAATTATTGTTTTCTTGATTTCCCACTTTTAATTTGACATGAACTTTTCATTCATTGAATTGGGTTTTTTTTTTCTTTTTGTTATTTTCTCTTGGTACATTTTTTTTTGAAGGTAAAGAATCTTACTTTAATATCTGATGAAAAAAAATTGTATTTAAATTAGAGTTTTTTACTTTGATAGAACTTGCTTTTGAGTTTAAGTGTGCTACTAGGTGCATTAATTATTGTATCTTTGCTTCCAAGTATTAATTTAAGAAGAATCTTATGATGCTGACTTGAACTTGTTGTTTTTAGAATTAGGTTTTTTTTTCCTGTTTTGGGGTTCCATTTTTAATTCATAAGAAAAGAATCTTACTTTAATATCCAAAGGGAAAAAATTGTCATTATGACATGTTTTGGTAGGTGCACTAATTAGTTGTTTGGAATCATTTGCTGCATGGGTTGGTTGGAACTCTTTCTGGCTTTTAATCATTTCAAATATTTGGGGGAAAGTAATATGCTCATTATGGGCTTCAATTATTTAGGTCAAACCTGTCATCGATTCGTGAAACTATGATGAATTGGTTATCCAATACTTTTTTCTTTTTTTTGATAAGGAAATTGGTTATCCAATACTAATTCCTTCTTTTTTAAGTTTAATTTCCATCTTGGTCTTTCCACATATTAGTAAGAACACATGCTGTGTAATTTCGATGTTATTTATAGAGTAGTACTTGCACTTTTTGTCCTTAATTTTGTTGTTTGAAAAAAATACTAACTTATATTTAAGAAATTAAACTGAATTATTAGGTAAACATTACATTTTTTTTAGGAATTCATATTTGATACAATGAAACAAAATGTACCTGTCCCAATGTTGTAGTCTCATTCCTTCTATTGAAGGATTTCAACTACTTGTTTGCATTTTAAGTTCAATATCCATCTTGATCTTCTACTTATTTCAAGTTACAAAATTTCCTAGAATCTTTTCATTCTGCTCCAAAGTTAGAGATCTCATTTTATCGTTCCTTTTTACTTCATAAAGAAGGAAGAAAGAGAAAAGGGAAAAACCTGTCTTGTTCTTTTAGTCCTTTAAAGTGGAAACATTTAGATTTGACATTTAAGATAGTACAACAACAACGACGTCTGAATCCGAAACTAGTTGGTGGTTAGCTATATAAATCCTCACTGTTCATGTTGCTCCATTTAAACCTGCCTCGACTCGATCCAACACAACAACAACAACATACCCAGTGAAATCCCACAATGTGAGGTCTGGGGAGGGTAAAGTGTACGCAGACCATACCCCTATCTCGGAAGACAGGGAGGCTGTTTCCGAAAGACTCTCGGCTCAAGAGAAATCACAACGAGAAAGGTTAGATAAGCAGAAGCAGTTCAAAGCAAAATGCAAATGAAACTAAAGAAAGCGAATAAGTCAAAATAGAGCAGTCTGAAAAAAAAGGGAGCAGCAGCTACCACAGATAAATAAGATAATCGAAGTACAATAAACCACATATAGTAGCAAGAAACAAATTTAGGTTCTTTAACACTAGTAAATTCTTACATTTTATATTGATATGCAAGACTTTAACGAGGCTAAAAAAATCCTAGCTAAAAGTGGACCTAAAGTAAATTTATCAACATGATTAAAACTTTATCCAACTTTTCAATCTTACTTCGACTCGTTCTAAAAACTTACCTTATAGACTATTTCTCCATGGTTCAACCTTTTGGTTGACGTCCTGGCTAGTTTCGTCAATTAACACATTGCTTGTAAAATACATACTACCATGTGACGACTTCCTGTATATTTTTAGTTAATTCATCTATAATTAGAATAAACAAGTACATACACAATGCCAATCTCTAGTGTAGACCATCGATTATGGTGAACTCATTTATATTTCCTACCACTATTCTCACACAAGTTTAACTTCTTCGGATATGTCCTTTATGACATTTATATATTTAATATGAATTCATTTCTTCTCCAACACCGGCCAAAAGATTTTTTGTGAAACTCTATCATATGCTTCCTCTAGGTCAATAGACAGCATGTTAAGATATTGGACAAATAATGTCTTAAGTTTAATGTTTGACTGAAATCTGGTTTGATTATTGACATTACACTCTCAATCCTTGACAGTCACCCTAAAATTGTTATTTTTTAGACAATCGAGTCATTTTCTTGGTCTTATGAAGATCACAGCTAAAATTAAGGGGAAAGAATGAGGGATACGACCACTTTTGGTAGATAATAGACAGATAATTTCTTAAGTTCAAACTAATTAAATTGAAGAAACCTATTAACCCTATAAAGAAAACAAAAGGTTTCATGAACATGTTTGAGCTTAAATAATCAAATAGAAATCCTCTGGAAGCTTCTCTGTCTATTGGTTGAAAATTGCAGTTTGATCTTCGCATATGAAAATGGACAGGAGCGTGGAAGGAGACAAATGAATTATCTCTTAAAAAAAAATATTACCAAGGGAATTAAGTTTCCTCTTTTATTATCTTCCACTGCCTTATAATTGCTCCTTCTTTATATCCTATCATGGTTTTCGTTTCTTCCTTTTCCTTTGGCATGTTGGGCGAGGGGTTTAATGCATGTATTGTTCATTCAGTTGACATCAAATTGAGTTTGATTGACATGAAACATTTGTTTCATGGATGAAAGTTGGTTGCTTTGTGAATCACCTTAGTTGGAGATATTATAGCCACGTATTGAGACTTCACCATTAAAGTTGTGGCTACGGTCTGCCATTAGAATGATGTTGTGTGAACTGTTTTTCAAGGGCCTATTTTGGTTATAGATCAAGAAATTGACAATTTTGTTCTCATTGAATCGTGAGGTTCTTTATCTAGGTTCCGATTATCGGTAGTATGTCAATATATCTCGAAATAGTTCTATATACTGTGCTGCTTCTAATAGAAGGTTGTCATTAATATAAGGTAGTTCTGGAAAGGAGTGAGTAGATGAATTGACCTTAGCCTTTTGCAGTGTCTCATTTAATGCTCTTAATGAGTTAAAGAAATTGAAGAAATCTATTATCGTGAAGGATGAAATCATTCGCATTTGTCAATATCCAAGGATGAAAAGTTTGACTTTCACTGAATCATTGAAGATCTTAACTTTAGGGCTCATGGATGTGATTCTACACGCTGTATTCTAGTCTCAGTATCCTATAGTGCAAAGAAATAGCCTCGCGTCTTCTTTGAAGATTCGATGGTGTTGCTTAGGATTTAGCCATATACTGGAAAGCGTTTTTTTCTGTAGGTAAAATGTATATTGTTTACTGGAAAGTGTTTCTGGTTGATCTAACTACTCAGCCAATAGTGTATTTTGGACAAAATTATCTGCCGTAGATTTTATCATTGTTAGAACAGGCTAGGGGTTCTTTTTCTTTATTTTATTTTCCTGGCAAAGAGGCCAACGATGATTTTATTTCCTTTGTTACCTAGTCAAAAACGAAAAGCGCCAAAGCTGGTTTGAGCTTTACGCGCAAAGCACATAAAAGCATGGGCTTTAGAGGAAAAAAGCGCAATGATGAAAGAATGAAAAATAGAATTGTAATGCAAGAAATAACTATAAACACAAACAATAATTCTTTGGATAAATGAATGGAAACACTATAATCAAGTTATATATACATATATGTTGTAGTTCCTTTAAAGACAGAACCCATACATGAAGGTGCACATGCCTTAGCACTTTGAGACCTATACTAAGGCGTCAATTAAGTGAGGCTAAGCGCACAACCCGGGCTTCACTGAGCTTTAGGGTTTAAGTGAGGTTTAAGCGAGCCTTTAATAACAGTCTCAACTACTTTACTAACTCCTCCATTCACTGATTGATATTCTTCTTTTGGATTTTCAGATAAAAAGCTGTCATTACCTTTATTTTGTCAATTAGATCTGCAAAAAGCCATCATTTTTTAAGCTTGTGCTTTTCTTGTTTTGTTTTGAAATCCAAAAAAAAAGGTAAAGCAAAAAAGGAAATGGACGTCAGTCATGGCTTAGCAACAGTTGATTTGATGCAAACAAAAGCTCATCTCCCTAGTTATGGTCCTATACGAAACTAAGCGGAGACTATATGTCTACCTAAGTATGGTTTATGCTAGAATGTTTCTCTGATTACTGGAGATGTATCTATTGTTTGGATTATCTATAATAAGAACTCCTAATTATCCATGAGATAAAACAGATTGCAATAACTCTACATCATTTTCGAGGGTTTAAATGTGGTTGAGCATTATCTAAGTTCTATTAGTAGCATAACTACCTAATATATATGGTAAAGTAATTGTGATGTAAGCTTCACATTTTATGCAGAACTAGGACACTTGAATTATCTAAATCATATTGAAAAAGGAGATGCAGTTTTTAGTCTGCACTCCCGAGAAACGCGGGTGCTTTTTTACTTTTTACTAACTTCGTCTACTTAAAAGGTGTTTACCCCATCTCAAAGTGCTCCCCGGCTATTGTGGATTGTGGCATTTGTTTTTATCTTTAGTAGATATTTTGTCTTTATTTATTTTGTTTAACTGCTTCTTTAGTCACGCAATCATCAACTCGATTTGTTTGTTTATGCAGCTGTGGCAGTTGTGGATATGAGCTAAACCTTAACTCATCTAGTCGAAATACTGCTTCCATTGGTTCCAAGTACGGAAAATCCATTAAGAAAGGGATGATCTCCTTCTTGTCCATTGACGAGAGCAGATTTACTCAGGTTGATGAATTCAAGTGTGTGCCGTTCTTTTTCTCCAAACGTTCTTGGGGATTGTTCCAGCGGCGAACAAAACTTCAGTGCAGAAAATGTGGTAATGATATTGGAATTGCTTATGATGATAGTGCTTCTTCTTACCCACTTGTAGCCGATGCATCAGATACAGCCTCTGGCAGTGAAACAACCACTCATAGAAAATACGATATCAAAATCCGCTCCTTGCAACCATCTTCGTCAGCATCCGGTACTCCTCTCCCGAGTGATATATAATGCTCGTGAATATCTCTTCTGTGAGGAAAGTTTGGCATGTATTTCTGATCACGCAATAGCACTGTGCTGAAATTTATAAAATTCGAGGTGCTTTAATTTCCTGTTATGTTATTTTTCAAGTAAATAAGACTCAAATCAGATTACAGGTTTTGTTGGAGGATTTGTACAATTTTCTTGATATCCATATCTTAAGGGGGATATGGTTTGTACTTTTGTACATAAGAACGGGACTGTCAATGGGGTGGAATTTGATTAAGAGTGTTTTGAATTGTAACCTAAATCATCAGGCAATCTTCAAGCTGTTATTCCATGTATTTTATGGGCTTTTCTAACTTGTCTTGCTTTCTTCCCCCTATCACATTCTAATTGAAAATTTAGGTAATGTTGGCTGTGAAAGATTTTGTAGTAGGTCTTTACAACAGCTAGTGCAATATATAGTCCTGACTCTAAAAGATGTCATCTTGAAAGTCTGGGTGGTGATCAAGAGAGAACTAATAAGAGAACAGATGAAGGTTTTGGCAAATGAATATATGTTGATCTTGTGAGTACACATTGTGTATTGAATGGAAAAATACGGAAATCAGTCGACCCATTAGCAAGCATAATGTTCCGTGTGGATATTCTTCTCTAGCTTGACTAATAGTACATACAGGTCCATACTGGTAGCTGAAGAGTCTGGAGGTCTACAAGGGGTGACAGACTAAAAAATAAGCAGATGTGTCTATAGCGAAAGTAGTAGATTCAGGCATCTCGTGAAACTTGAGCTTTGCTTAGTTGACCTGCATTTCTCAAGATGTCTGATAGTTCCCTAAAATTTCATTGTAAGTGAGACATTGTCTACTTGGAGTTTATAGTTTCATCAGTGCCACCAGCCATCCCTTCTTTTTCCTTGTGATTTCCTTAAAATGGAAGGGAATGTCTAGTTTTAAATAGAGAGAGTCACCTTACAGAAAATATTAGTAGTGACAGAGAGTGAAGTCTGAAGAATTATAGCTGCATAATATGAACACTAAAAGTTGAAAAAAAAAATTGACATGAACGTGCATTCCTGTTCCCTTCTTCATAAAACCCTGATCTGGGGCATTTACTATGCATAAATGCAGTCTGAATATTAGCTTTACGTGTACTTCTATCTTATCCTTTCAATTACTTTCTTGATTGTTTGCTAATTTTATTCATCCTTTTGTGATTGCACTTTTTGTAACTTAGAGCATTTAGCCTGAATGTTGTTATTAAGTCAACATAACTAAGATCTGAATAGTGAATCCTTTTCTAATTGTTTCCTTAGAATCTCCGAACCATTAGTTATGTGTCGTTTTCCATTTACAGATGGATTTGACTTATGCGCATTGACAATGTAAATAATTTTAACATTTTTTGTGTAAATTAGCCTGTTTTTGGCTGGCTGCCTGCCTTGTATTCCGTGTTTACTGATTCAAACTATTATGTACAATTACTTGTATTTACTGTTTGGCGACTTGATAATATAAAAATTTCTTTAAACTAATATGGGATAAAAGTTGAACCCGATAGGAATTTATATCGACTGTTCTTGTTACCTTATAGCTAGCAATTTGGGTTTATATGCTGACTGAAGGTTAATGTAGTACTCCCTCTATCCCAATTTATGTGGCACTATTCACTTTCTGAGATTCAAATTGCATGAACTTTGACCAACATTTTTTCCACCAAATTGATATAGGAAAATTTGCAACTTATAGTACTTTTCTAAGCTTTCTGAGATTCAAATTGCATGAACTTTGATCAACATTTTTTTCACCAAATTGATATAGGAAAATTTGCAACTTATAGTACTTTTCATGTAGTTTTCAAATATATAAATTTTAATCTTAAAATTGAGTTAATCTAATCCAATTTCGCTTCAAAGTTTGGTCAAATTAACTCTAAAAAATGAAAAGTGTCGTATAAATTGGGACGGAGGGAGTACTACTTTGAACCCAACCATGAAAACAAGAAGTCTACTTGCAATTTCTTTCAATGAGCTGTTACTCAGTTAATTCCTGAAATGGTCATTGAAGTTGTAGCAAAATCCCACTAAAGTAACTTATAATTTTTTTTGGACAATAAGGTCATCAAACTATATATTAGTTTCCAATAAAGTAACAACTGTTTACATCCATCTTTCTAGGATCCAACTAGTTGACCCATTTGACCTCTTTTAGCAATTGAAATAGGAGCGCATATTTTTTGGGGCCGCAGGCAGACCAAGAAAACGATAAATGCTTCCAGCTTTTTGACGATTAATTTATTTTTATCATGAATTCGGACACAGAATATCTAGGTATATCTAGGTTTTTTTAAATAACATTTAAATATTTAGAAATCCAATAAAAGTACAATAAGTGACAATAATTGACAATTCGAAATATTTAAAACACATATAAAAAATTCACGGCTAAAGAAAGACTTGTTGGAATTTCAAAATCCGAAAGTTATCACATAAATTGGGTATACTCCCTCCTTCTATCATTAGCATAATCTTTGTTTATCATAAAATCATCCAAAGCACGATCTCTGTTCATTGACACTTACAATACAGTGAGGGGCAACACAAGCTATATATGGAAATCAATTTCAGAGGATAACTACTAAAATGATTCAGATACAAAGTATCATGCAGCTGATGTTGACATTCCAATAAACATGAACAAAATATGCATAGATATGAGTAAAAGATGCTTGATAAGCAACTTCACTGGACTAAATATTGCTTATTAAGCAACACTAGCAACTCATATAAGTTGATAAAGATATGTATGAGCACCAGTTTTAACAAAAGAAGTCACAAAAATTGTGTCTAAATAAGTGTTTCACATGACCAACATCATTAGCGGTAATTCACTCCCTCCGTCCATCATTAGCCGTAAATTTTTTATATGTGTTTTAAATATTTCGAATTATCAATTATTGTCTCTTATTGTACTTTTATTAGGTTTCTAACTATGTAAATATTATTTTAAAAAAACCTAGATATACCTAGATATTCTGTGTCCGAATTCACGATAAAAATAAATTAGGCTAACTTACTCAAATGACTACCTTAGTATAGCTTCCTACCATTTGTAGCTAACCTTTTAAATATTACCATTTGTAGCTACATTTTGACAAAATTGTGTATGTTTTCGCGTGTATTTGTTGCCAACAAATACATGAGAACACTGTAAAAAAAAAAAAAAAAAATCTTCGATTTTAGCCTTTAACGGTGGAGCTATTAAATTAGATATTAATATATATTTTTTTGATGTATTTTAGTGATATTTTTTTGCTTTGATGTATTTCAGTGATTTTTTTTTTTTGCTATAATGTATTTTTGTGTCTTTTTTTTAATGTATTTCAGTGATTTTTTTTAATGTATTTTACTGATTTTTTTGTTTTGTTTTTGATGTACTTCAGTGGCTTTTTTTGATGTATTTCAAATACATTGTGTACATTCCAACTACATATGAAGCCAAATATATTCAAATTTTCGTGTATTTGAATGGATTTCAACAAATACATTCAGATACAAGACAAAAGAAATTCAAACACATGACAAATACATTCAAAAAAGTGTGTTTGACTATTAACAAAATACGCTAAAAGATACACTAAAAAAAATACAAAGACAAATACATTCAAAAACAGTGTATTTGTGAGATGTATATTTTTTAATGTATTTGTATTTAGCTTTTAACAAATGCACACGGCTAGATCTGAGACACTACCACCACCAAAAACCCTAATCTCTCCACCACCACCAAAATCCTAATTTGAGACACTACCACCACCAAAAACCCAAATCTGAGACACTACCACCACAAAAAAATCCTAATCTTTACACCACCAACAAAACCCTAATCTCTCCACCTCCACGTCATCTTCTCCGCCGCCATCCCAAATTCAGTGTCATCGCCACCACCACCAACAATACACATATCCAGATCTGTGCCATCGCCTCACCGGATAGAGTGAAAAGAGAGAGAGAGGGGTGAACACAGAGGGAGAGGGAGAACAGAGAGAGGGACGACGGAGAGAGAGGGGGGTGAGCACAGAGGGAGAGGGAGAAGAGAGAGAGGGGCGGCGCGACCATGGTGGTGGTGGTTGAGAGAAGGGGAGAGAGATTTTTAGGGTTTTGAAAAATGAAAAATCTGAAATGGGTAGTGATTGAGAAAAAAGAAAGATATATGTGTTTGGGTATGTATTTTTGATATAGCTACCATTTGTAATTTAGAAAAGTTAATTAGCTACTAAATATAATTAAATAAAAAGATAGTTAATATTAATAATTAGGTCTTAAAAGAAGCTACACTGAGTAAAAATTCCAATAAATTAATCGTCAAAAAGCTGGAAGCATTTATTTTTTTCTTGGTCTGCCTGCGGCCCCAAAAAATATGCGCTCCTATTCTCACTTCTAATTGACGGAGTAGAATATATAGTCAAATGAGTTTTGGCAATTTTTATTTCAATTGCTAAAAGAGGTCAAATGGGTCAACTAGTTGGATCCTAGAAAGATGGATGTAAACAGTTGTTACTTTATTGGAAACTATATATAGTTTGATGACATTATTGTCAAAAAAAAATCATAAGTTACTTTAGTGGGATTTTGCTACAACTTCAATGACCATTTCAGGAATTAACTCGCTGTTACACCGACGCATTCTGAAAAATCACATGTAATTGTCATAATATTGCAGGGTCCAGATTTTTGTACCATCATGTGCTGTTCTTTGTTTCCATTTTTTTCTTTAGTTTTCTTTTTTCAGGTCATCCTTTTAAATGACATTCATAGGTCTGTGAGCTTTGACATCACGTAATTGGAAATTCTAATGTACAACACTTCAACATAAAGGGCAAGTTACACATTTGGTTGGTCGGTAAAAAATAATTACATCCGCTATCAAGATACAAAATATATCCACTATTATGTATCAAAAATGGGTAGTTAATGTATATTATACATTAATATGCAAAAAATATACATTTAGTGGCTATTATTTTGGTGGCGAATATTTACGTCAATTTCTCAATTGCAGTTTGAATTCCAAAAATGGGCTAGATATGAAATTGGGCTTCACTGTATATGGACCAAGAAAATTAATTGGACTTCTCAACCATTATAGTTCACAGTTTAATTGGACCTACCAGAAAGGCTTAATCCACAGCCTACAAATAATGCAATGAAGACCGTTTGACTATATCCAAACACCCTCTATATCGAGTTTTTTAATTCCATTCAATTTAGTAAAAAAGGACAATATCACTCTCCACTTTCATGAAACCACGTGTAAGTAATTCAATTTGCTTGAAAGGCCCTATTCTTTACAACATAAATTAGGCGTAGAAAAAATTAACCAAGTGGGTGGTGAAGTGGTTCCTCTTCTTAATAGCTATTCAATGGGAAGATATTGAAGTGCTACGTATTGATATTGAAAGGACCCCCTTAGTTCCATTAATGTCGGATTGCCAATTGGAATAGGGCACTTTGCCATATTGCATTTGATTGCACTTATTTTAAGCTTAAGCATATGCTAGTATTGAAATACTCTTAAAATGACTTTGATTTTGACACAAATTTGGACGTGGTGACTAGCTACTATTTGGTTCTTCATCACCTGTGCTTATGCAAAATTCGGATTATTTATGATCTAGACCTTTGGGCTTTCCTTACACGAAATTCCCTAAATTTCACGGACACTAATATTTCAGTAGATATACTTTCTCCGTTCCCTTTTCTTGTCCAGTATGTCAAAAGTGCTCCTTTCATTCTTAAGTATGGGTCGGGTGCCCATCATGCCCTTTCAGGATTGGGGTGTGACAAGTATCGCGGAAGAAAAGCGGAAGCCCTCAGAACTCTGTGCTTTCCTTCCGCATCGCGGAAGGAAAGCGGAACTCTGTGCAGTTCTTTTTTTTTTCCGGACCAGACCCATAATGGTATATACGTATGAATGAATGTAATGCACCATTCTACGGCATAAAGGAAGGAAGTGATTTGAATGGTGTCCAAAATAGGTGGACATTTGACTTGATACAAGAATTCAATTAGCAAAAGAGAAATAAGTTTAACCATGCGATGAGGGTGACTCTGACATTACATGGACTAGAGGAGTTGAAGGATCGCTAGGCTCGGCCAATTGACTACCATAGACAATCAATACTCGAATGTTACTGGTATATGAGGACATTCTTAGACGAATTAGAATGATTCCAAGTACAGAAGAAAGAAATGTACCAGCTTGAAGGAGTCAAAATTCGAAAGGAACTAATATAGCAAGGATGTGAAAAAAGGAAAAGTGAAATTGGACTAAATTCATGTATATTATGAAACAGACAGGGGAAAGGAGGCATGACAAGATAATGGAGGTTGAGTAAATCGAAAGAAATAAGTTTTGTCAAATATAATATGTTGTGTTCCGGGCTATGATTCGAATCGCTCATACCAGAGAAATTTTGTTACAAGTAAATATGCAACAGAAGTACCCCGAAAAGATAATGAAGGGAGTGAGAATGCCTACAAGTGGTCAAGGATAAGTATCAGGGCAGATGGGAATTACAAAAGAAAAATTGCGGCGGTGGAAGAGATGAGAGTTTTAAAAGAGAAATACTTATAAGAACCTCAATGATTGTCAAAGGAAAGAAAAATAGTATGCTTATGGATAGCACGACAGCAGTACTATCTGAGGGTTGAAAATATCTCCTGCGCCGTGAAATCGCAAGTCACCATTTATATTGAAATGCACGAGTATATGTTACAAGACCATATGAATGATCGTCCTGATAGAATGGCTAGTAGAATGGTGCGGAGATGACAATAAGTATTTGAAAAGTAATGGAATCTAGTTAAGTTTAAAGTAACCGCTGGAGTAGGAGAGCCAAGGACTCAAAGGGGGAAGCACACTAGTATCGAAAGGAAGTTATGATTGAGCAAAATTTTATTTTTGTCCCCGGCTTATGAGTTATTTGGTAATGACGTTCAGATTAGAGAAGAAGGAAATGGAAGGAAAGATTCAAACAAGGATTTGGAAAATATTCTGAATAGTGGATTAGTATGTTGTAAGTATAATCTTGTGATAGGGGATAACAACGATGAAAAGAAAATATTAAATACAAGTGTATAAGGAATAGTGTTGAGGATTGTTATATGGGTCAAATGGAGTCCCATTTGAATATATATTTCTTGGCTATGTATTTTTTGACGCATTGGATAAGTAATCGGAGGTAAAGTAATTAATGAGAATAATAAAACGTTGACAAGAAATGCTATTGCAAGCCATCTGGGCGCTACCATAGGTGGAACTATGATGACATTGTAAGGAATCAAGGAGTTTGACA
The DNA here is from genome assembly GCF_019175385.1 of Lycium barbarum. Taxonomy (NCBI): domain Eukaryota; kingdom Viridiplantae; phylum Streptophyta; class Magnoliopsida; order Solanales; family Solanaceae; genus Lycium; species Lycium barbarum. The sequence continues at coordinate 133,445,415 of NC_083338.1, read as the reverse complement.
AAAGCATTAAAAAGGAGATGAGATGATATGTATGTGCAATCGTTTAATACCAAGAGCGTAATCTAAAGTAGCACTAGAGAAGCAAGCAAAGAAAGGTGCCACAGCTAAATAAGGAAGTTTCCCACTAGTAGAGAAATAGAGGACTGCGAAATAGGAGAGACTAAGTCAACGGAAGGTGAAGTCGTGAAGACAAGATCGCAGGAAAAGGATTCAAGGATATAACTAAAGGAGATGGACATTTAAGGAATTATGAGATTCGCTTGACTGATAAATTGAAATGACAGGCAATCGCGTCAAACTAGGGGAAAGATTTATTAAGTGATAATCCGGCAAGGGTTAAAGGTAGAAAGAGAGATCCAAAGGTAATGACCAAAGGATATCGCGTTTGATTAGATCAATCGGGTGACAATGAAACCTCGTGGAACAAGCAACATGATGACTCTTATTGGGAAAAAGGGATGAATGAAGGTTACAAACAAAGGAAAGAATGAAAAGATTTGAATTCGCCGAATGACTAAGAATCTTGGTTATTTTTCGACAAACTTCTTAATTCACTCCTAATTTATTAGCCCAACTAAGGATAAGAAACTTTAAGAGTAAATTGAAGAGAATGAATCATTAAAGAAGAGGTTAGAGATGTTTTTGATATAAGTACAAGAATTTCCATTAGTTAACCAAGGGCCAGAAGTCCAATTGAAGGAAAGAGAAATTAAGCGAGACATTCGGTGTTAAACTAGTTGAAAGACAAAGTACCGCAAGGATTAATTCGACTGATATAGAAAGCAAAAGAAGCAAACATGTGACCAGTCCTGAATTTATCTTTAAGGGAGGAAGAATAAGAATAATTAAACTCCAAGAAGACAAAGGCCTAGAATATCTGTGAAACGTAAGAAAGATACGTGGATATCGAAGAGAACAAAAATTTCCTGAATAAAAAAATAGATGAGATAAAAAAAAAATTGGGTAAAAGTGTGTAGTAATCACGGCATGAAAGAGGCATACAAGAATGTGAACAACGAAAGCTGAAGAGCCAATGAAAGCGATAAAGCATGGAGAGTTAGTGGACAAACAAGTAATAAGAAAAGGGATGACTTTGAGTTCGAGCGTAAATTTGGCCACAAAAGAAGAAGGATAAACTACGTAATTCGAATAAGTTCATTTTTAAATGAGCAAATAATACTGCAAGTAAGTAAAGTAAATACTGACAAATACGGGTAAAACATTGATATCTACCTCAGAGCGAACTCTACCTCAACATTCGCGGACGAATGTTTTTGAAGAGCGGGGGGGGGGGGGGGGGGGGGGGGGGGAGAATGTTACACCCCGTACCTTGGAGAAGCACTGGTTAAATTTGAATGTAAGTATGTCGAGTTACGACTCGGTAAAACAACTTTGGAGTATGAGGCATTATTAAGTATATTGCTTAAATAAAGGATGATTATGATCTCGTAAGCCGTAATCGGGAAAGAGTATTTTGAAACACGAGAGCATGGCCATTATTAGTATAACAAGTGATAAATATCATGTATGGAGAGTTTCGGAATATTTCAAGATCGAGTGAATTGAAGAAAATAAGTTCGACGAAAATTTGAGAAATGCTGGAAAGATTTTTAGTCAACTTTGGAGGGGTATATCTCCATGTATATTTGGAGTTTTAAGGCGTTTCAAAAGCCTAAAATGAAGTTCGTCGAGTCTAGTTTATAATTCAATAAACCGCTCGTTGATAGGACATCGGAGTAGAGAATTATAGACGTTACAAACTGAACTGTTGACGCAGAAACAGGGCGCTACAAGTACTGCTACAGTACTGTAGCTACAGTGACGCCGTTTCAGCCCTTATAAAAAGGGGCAAATCCCCATTTTTATCATCTAAAAACTTCTCAAAATTTCCAGAGAATTCAGCAGCCAAAAGGGGCTCTCACATCACATAAAATTGAAGATTTTGAGCAAAATTTCAAGTTATGGAGTACTAATCGAAGTCCGAACAACACGTAGACGCGATGATGATTTCATTTTGTGTTAGAGTAGCTTGGGAACAAGAAAATGACGAATATTTTGCAACCTTCATAAAAACAAGGTATGAATCATTAAATCCTTCTCTTTATCAACCTTGATTAAGGAATATTTGCAAGAAATAAAAGTTGTAGTTGTTGTGTTGATGTTTTTGATTCATGGATTGAGGGTTGAAGAGAAATTTGGATGGAAATACATATATTTATCTTGTAGGATGTTGGGAATGTTGTTATTGATGTTGTTAGTATTAATTTCGGCTTCTTTATGGAAATAAAGATTATTAAATAGTCGTATCACAAGTGGGTTAGTTGAGAAATTTAGGAAACATCGTGTGGGATGTTTTAGGAAGTATATTGGTATGGAAATAATTGTATTGATGTTGATATTGTTGTTGCTGATTGGTTGTTGATATGATGATTTCGGGCTAGGCATATAAACAGGAGAGATGCTGCCCGAATTTCGATAGAATCTAAAAGGATTTTAATTAAAGTCTTGAGATAAGCATGATGACGAGCCTAACAATATTATGAATGGTTCTATATGTAGATTACGAGGCTATCAATGATCTTGAGTGAACTGCAAAATTGGAAGTAAGTTGGAAGTCGAGAAATTAGCTTCCAGGTATGTTAAGGCTCGTCCCTTTCTTTCAAAGGCATGATCCCTAGGTTATGATTTCATAAATGTTTCCATATTTTCCTTGTTATCAAAAGTTAAAAAGTCTAAGATTCCAAGGCATGATTTCCTTCCTGATAATCCATAAATGTTTTCCAAAATATTCGTATTTTCCAAACCAAAGTTTGTGATTATGTGAGCTCTTTGATAAAAACGATGGATATGTTTTTCCATGACAACGATGATGTCACGAATGAGAATATTGTTATGATGACTATGATGAGAACGATTTTATGTTTAAAGGTTCCAAGTATACGATTTCAATGACGATATGAGAATATCGAGCTATTTATTGATTTCTCAATTTATTCATGGATGGTGACTTTATTTCTAAATCTTCCAAAGTATATGAATTGATGCCTTATGAGATTTATGATCTTATTCTATGTTTTCTCTTAATGCTATTCTTCATTGATAGTTTCACCTTATAATAATTGTTCCTTCAAGGTGAGACAAAGCGACGATGATTATTCCATAATATAATTGGAGGTTACCGACCTTACGTCACTCCGATATACTTATGGCTTTTACTTGGATCTCATGCATGCTTTAAATATATGTATGTATTTTCTCACACCGCGCCGCGCTATAGTCGGTCGGGCATGGCACGTAGATGTGCACACCACTGCAGTGGGCATATTATGATATTTCCCCGGACGCAGGCTAATGATGATAACACCGAGCCTTGATGGCCGGGCATGATATTATATATGACACCGCGCCTTAATGGCCGGGCATGTTACTATGTATATGTATTGAAATGTTTTTTTTAAAAGGTTAAGCATGCATGACATCCGCCCTACGAGGCATTCAGATGTACAGGTTATCTTTCTTATCCCTTGTTACTTTTCATAAATATATATGTTATGTTGTTACTCATGCCTTACATACTCAGTACATTATTCGTACTGACACCCCTTCTTGTGGGCGCTGCGTTTCATGCCACGCAGATGTATACAGATGAGTAGAGGATATGACTAGAAGATGTTCCAGCGGGATTGGCGAGCTCCATTTCTTTCCGGAGTGTTGCCGAGTCAGAGTATGTGCGTTATGGTATATTGATTTATGTTACAGACTTTGCAGACAGAGTCACGTATATAGCCTGCCAGTCTTATAAGCGGCTATTTAAGCCGATGTATAATTATGCATTATTGTACAGATTTCATATGATTACAGATGTTACTCGATTTGAGAAATAAGAAAAGAATGTTTTTGAAAAGCATCCATTATGCATCTCAAATTCATGACCTGAAAGTCCAGTAAGATTATGAGTATAAAGAGAGCCAGTGGATTCGCTCGACTCTAAGTAAGGGTCGGGTGCTCATCATGCCCTATCAGGATTGGGGTGTGACATTTCCGTTCGGGTCAATGGGTGCTCGAGCACTCGGAACACTATATGTGGGTCCGCCTCTAGTGGGATGGATACGATTCCTTCACCTTTAATCAGAGATCTCGGATTCGAGTTTTGGCTATGGAAAAAACTCTGTTAGGGAGAGCTTTTCCCTTAAATGAGTCTTATGCTGCACGAATTTGAATTAATCGGGACCCAATACGAATATCGGATAACCGAAAGAAAACAAAAAAAGACACATGGTGTAGCACTTATGAAACCACAATCAAACACATGACTAGATATTGAATTTGCCCATCTGCTTAAAGCCTGTCGGCAGGACTCTAAATTTTGCTCACACGGAACTAATAAGAAAACAGAAAATAGAAAATAAAGACACACTCGTACACACTATAAACTGTCAATGTTAGACTTACACCTTCGACACCACCGTATAAATACACGTGTACTCGCCAAGAAAATTATTTCAGCCAACTAACTAACTAACTTACTCTTAACTAACTAAGCTCAGTTATAACTAACCATAAGCTAACTGATCAATGTCCATGTACAAGAAAAGAAACAAATTGTATACATGAATAAATGCACTCTCTATCCCAACAACCCCCTCAAGTTGGAGACGTGAATCAGAAGGAGGAACATGAAATTACACCCAATAACCTTGAAATAGGGGTCTTGAGCTTTTGACCGCTTATTCCACGGGCAAATTTTCACGGTAAAAAGTTAAAATTTATTGAAGTTTTTCCTATGAAGCGACGAAGTCAAATTTTCAAAATCACCCACCTTTAAAGTCAGACTTGTAAATCACCCGGGGAAGAAGGATCCCGATGCGAACATTGAAAGAATAGGTCCATGCTTTTTTTAGGTAAAAGTTCAGTAAAAATATTTGCTAATTGACACTGAGAAGCAGAAGGTTAAATGAATAAGGCATTCTAGAAGTTCATATTTAACAAAATGATAATCAATCTCAATAAATTTGGTTTTTCAATTAAACTGGATTTCTTGCTATATATAGTGTTACTTCGCAGTGAGGCACTAGCAATGAATAATGTTGTACTCTTCAAATCCAAACGCTATGATTAAAAAAACCTCTTTAATTAAGACACTATTAAAAAATTACTATTTTCCTACTGAAATTATCTACTAAAAAATGCTCAGTGGCTATTCGTACAAATATTTTGATTGAATCAGTGAGAAAAGAAAAACAGTAGTGTTTTGACACGAAAAAATTAGGAAACTTCCCAACATTTCAATGGAAAATTGTTTCCCACCATACACATTCCCAGTGAGTTGGTTCGGTGGGAATCATGAGGTGGAAAAATATGTTTTATAACACAGATTTTATATTAAATGTCGGTGGGAAAACCCCCTGTTTCTAGTAATGAGAGAACAAGGAGAGGCTCAAGTTGTAATTAATAATTACTCCCTCCGTTCTCTTTTATTTATCCAGTATTTTAAAAATAGATTTTCACTTTTACTTGTCACTTTTAGCATACCAAGATAAAACAATTTATTTTTTCCTATTTTAACAATAGTATTAATTACTCACTTCAAATCATTTTTCAAATCTAATAAAAATATGCACTAATTAATATAGGTGTATTGGTAAATTATGCACTTCATTTGTTATTTCTTAAATAACGTGAAAAGTCTAAAGTGAACAAGTAAAAGTGAACGGAGGGAGTATTAACAACTATAATATAAGGCTCAAGTTGTAATTAATAATTATTAACAACTATAGTATAAGTCACTCGTAATTATTTATAAATTACAACTCCCTCCGGTCCAAATTAATTACGATTTTAGCCTCTAAAAGTTGATCCAAAATAATTGATGTTTCACAAAATCAAGAAAGTATTTAATTCTCTTTTTCAAATTTGTCCTTGACACATTCCCATATTTGTGTAATAATTATGTCAACCTAAAAATATAGCAAAATCATACTCCCTCAGTTCACTTTTACTTGTTCACTTTTGACTTTTCACGTTGTTTAAGAAATATTAAATAAAGTGTATATATTACCATGATGCCCATATTAATTGCTATATAGTGGTATTGGTTTTAAAAAATGATTTGGAATGAGTAATTGATGTTAAGGGTAAAACAGGAAAAAAGAATTTGTCTTATCTTGATATGTGAAAAATGACAAGTAAAAATGAAAATCTGTTATAGGAATAGTGGACAAGTAAAGTGAACGGAGGGAGTACTAATTAAGGCCATATAAGTCAAAATCCCTCTTAATTTTTAAGAGTTAGTGAATTTTTTAATCCATGTGCTTAAGCTTAAAACCTCAAATATTTTGGACCAGAGGGAGTAACTTCTAAGATCATTTATGAAAAGTTGTACCAGAACCATCTAAAATTAGTTGTACTTAATTAAACCGTAAGGATATACCTATACACTGCGGGAATGGAGAAATATTGACAAATATCAAGATTTAATTAATTTGTTTCAACTAAGATATGTGGTCGCCATTGATCGAGTGCGATAATGTTAAAAAGTTAGATTTTAGTATGGGGCACTTGGGATTTCAATCCCCATCAAATGGTGGCACACACAATTTTCCACTTCATAATTAGTTGTAAATTGATATGACTTGGCTTTCTTGTACATTCAAATTCACAATTTGGAAAGACATAAAAGAAATTCACAATCACAAAGGTTTGGCTATTATTCTTTTGAAGTCCAGATGAAGACAGTTTTTTTTCCATCCAGTGTCCAGTATCCACTCACACAGAGGCGAATGGAGAATTATAACTTGGGGTTCAGCCCCAAACTTTCGATGCGGGATATAAATTTATGTATAAAAATTTATTAAAATTACAATAAATAGTAGATATGAACTCATAACTTTAGAAATATAATAGTTTACTGCTAAAAATTTAAAATGTTGAACCCCTTGAATTTGAATCATAGATTCGCCTATGCACTCACACACGCCCATTAATTATACAAAAAATATTTTCTATTAGAATTTTTTTATTCTCAGGACTCAAACATGAAATCTCTAGAGTGAAAATTTTATCCATCTCATCACAACCTTGGTTACATTTTACCCTATACATTGAAGAAAAACGAGCTGCATCTGCCAACCAAAAAAAGGAAAGAGCGAAAGAAAAGAAAAAGTAATCGAAGAACGAACATATTTTGGTGACCTATTTTAAATAGCGTAATTATATTCCGATTCCTTAGCAAAATCCTTCTGTCGTCATTTGATAATTCTGTCTGTTCTATAGTTATGCTCGTATATATATTTCATTCAAACAATAAGGTTATAATTAAGCCATTCAATCTTTAATCAGTAGTAATAATAGTTAATTTTATATTAATCTACATGCTATCCACTAATTCTATTTTAGTAGCAATAGATATTTCAAATTTGGACTCTTACTTTCAGGGTTCAACGGCTTTCTTCTTTTACCTTCTTACCCTTTTTTCTTGGTCTAATATTTTTCATCTGTTGACTGAGACCCCTAATAGTCAAATAATTGCCTGCTTATGGATACCAACATAGTACAAATGACTGCCAATAATACTGTAGACCCGCTCACACTGTATATGTATTCATTTGGGCACGGGATAATTGGCTAAAGAGAAAAGCGCCTGTTTGGTCGGTTTTTGCTCCAAAGGAAAGACATCAACCTTTTTTAAAATACTGTATTAACAGGATATAGTATTATTCACACTGCAAAGTGAACAACATGTACACGACTTGAAACGGCAAACTGAGCAAGGTGTATAAAAGTAACCCTTACATCAAACACAAGAGTACTGTAACACACAGACAACTCATTTATTGGTGCTCAGTAACAAAGGATAGAGCAGCACAGAAGATCATAACAAAGAGATAATTAAATATCATCAGGAAAGTTAGAAGAAATGATGTTTCTTCTTTCCCTCAGCTTCCTCTTGTTCTTCCTTAGCTTCCTTCTTCCCATGATGCTCATGGAATGCATATCCACCAGCTCCAACTGCAGCTACTGCTGCTATTCCTTCCTCTATGTGGTGCTTGTGTGCATTCTCTGGGTCTTTCTTTGCCTTGTGACTCTCATGCTGATATATTCATACCCAAAAATAATAATAATAATAATAATAATAATAATAATAAGAGATCAATGGAGGAAACCATCAAAAGAAACAATTAGACCCTTTATTAATTAGAGTAAAAAATATTTTCGAACAGTTTACATGTAGTAGTGGATAATTTTTAAGTTACAAACCTTTTTCATATAATATTATTAACTCCACTTATCATAGACAATTATAAGTTATGACCTTTTATATGATTAATAGTGCAAATTCTTAATAACATTCTTGAAACATACCAGTAAATTTTTACACTACCAGTTTATCTTAATATATCGTAATACTGTAATAATTTGCCTCATTTACTGCTAATCCAATTTCCTCATGATGAACGATTATAGATTGTTATCTGTAGACTGTCAGTATATAGAAATTAATTAGTATGAAATATTTACCACGACAAAGGCACCAGCGGCAACCGCCCCGAGTTCTCCGAGATGTTCATGATGCTTGTGGTGTTTTTTCTCTTCCTCATAATCCTCAACAGTTTTGATTTTTGTGGTGTCTTCAAAATTAGTAGTCTCAGATGAGTAGGCAGCTCCTCCATAGCCACCTCCTTCAGTACCATAACTAGTTTTCTCACCATATGTATTTTCACCATAGGTGTTAGTTTTCTCTCCATATGCACTATCTCCATAAGTAGTTTTCTCAGCTCCATAGTTGTTGTCTCCATAGGTTTCTCCCCCACCATAACTAGTTTTCTCACCATACGTATTATCTCCATAGGTGGTAGGTTTTTCGCCATATGAATTATCAACATAACTAGTTTTCTCACCATATGTGTTATCTCCATATGTGCTAGGTTTCTCGCCATATGTATTATCACCATAACTAGTTTTTTCACTCTCTCCATATGTTGTTTTCTCACCATATGGTGCTTCTCCATAGGTAGTTTTCTCGACTGGGGTGTCTTCTTCCCTGTCTTTGTGGTGATGGAAGAGACCAAAGTGGTGCTTCTTCTCTTCAGCCATGGTGTTTTTTTGGTGGTAAGTTAAGTGATGGTATAGATGACTTTTTGTTAAAAAATGTAGGACAAGATATTTGGGATGTTTTTTCTTGTTAATAGTGAGTGGTATTTATAAGTGTATGTTGGCCTATGACTTACGAGGTTAGAGCTTGAGCTGAAGTGGGGACTGATTAATTTGTCCAATGAACGTGTACGAGTTCTTATCCAATGTTCACACCTCTTTCCATGAAGTTTGTTAGGTGGATTTTCAATCCAAGTGGCGAAAATCGACCTAAGCTTAACTCAATTGTTATAATCATAGTAAATCAAACATTTGATATGATATACGACTCGCATCATTCATTTTGCTTGTTTGATTAGAACAAACTTCTCTTTTGTGTTTTGCCCGTAATTAACGTCTCTAACTGCGTATATTATACAATACTATGAATAATTTAAAACCAATTTGCTGCCAAATTTTTTCTAACAGTGAAAGAGTAAATCAAACAACACTAGTGATACTATGAACAAAAGAAAGTATAGCAAGTAAAAAAGGCTACACGTGTTACGATGTTCCTTTTAGGCACGACCCCTACCTCGTTTATTAAAATCCAATAGCAAAATGTGGGGTGTGACGATGTTCCTTTGATTTGAAATACCAGTCATTTTTTTGGAAATATAGGGTCTAGTCCCAGATGGGTCTTTGCTTTTGGCAGCAAATTATCAGAGTCAGCCTCAAATTGTGTGTGTGTGGTGTCCATTTGTATATGTATTGTTCATGCATCAAAGTTAGGATTCATGGCTAATTCACGTTATTAGACTGCCTCACTATGACTAGTTGTGAGTATGAATGTTGTCTTTTTATTATACAGCATTGTGAAATACTGATCATCCCATGATTTTAGATTTTAGGGTTAAGCAGGACTTAAAATTCATCTTACACATAGTATCTGACAGAATTCCTGTCTTGTCCAATGGAATATTTGATTCTGCAATAGATGTATTATCCCTAGCATTTGCTATTTTAAATTCTGATTTCAGTTAGTGTTTGTCATATATATTAACATGTGACTATTTTGGTAAGTTTTGCTTTGTTAATGTTAACGCACTATGGCTATGTCTACGAGAGTGTGTTATGGAATGGAAGAAGAGAGAGGGAAAATCGAACATAGAAAGAACAGATTGTATTGATTCTTGCAATGAAAATAAGAAATTACATCACTATTTATAAAGAACTAAAAGAAATAAAATAAAAAGAAATATGTTATTTTTTTTATAGATACTAAATTAAAAGGAAACTAAATATTATGTAATTAAAATAGATCTTAGACTTAGAAGAAAATAAATATTCTACAATATTCCTAGACTAAAAGTGAAGTAAATATTCTATCATTAATATAAATCATAACATTAAAGGAATGTAAATTTTGACAGAGTGAACTACACGACTCTTTCCCTAAGTTTTGATTAGTAAAGTAGTTGATTGGTATGTTATTGGTAGGAGCTGGATATATTTAGCCGGTAAATAGTAAAAATATATGCAAGCTGATCTAAATAATATTCTTATTAAAAAAGAAAACTTAAGCAACATAACTTGTGTTTGTAGAATTTGTAATCTTTCACTAATGTTACTTTATATGTACATTTAAGATCCCATTAATAGCACAAGATAAAAAGAAACTACAGATTACAAAATCATCAATAGCGAGTAGTTTCATTATCCATTCAGAGAGTCGGAAATACACGTGGAGATCTTGAATATCTTTGAACCTAAATCTCCAACTCCTCTCCACATGATATGCTTGGTAATAACTTTTCTTAACTGACCGAAATTGAAGTATTGATAGCAATAAAAGGGTCGGCATTATGATTAGGACCCATATTTTGGTATTAGTTGAATTTTGAGGACTGTCGGCAATCCTTTATGGTGTATGTATATTTAGTCCAAAATTTTCCTTCTCTAGCCTTAAATCTGTTGGTTTATTGTCTCTGTCCTTCTAACTGCCATTCTAAAGGGAAAGAAAGGAAAAACCAGAGGCTCCTACAGAAATTGAACACTAATTAATCTCTTAATTTCTTTTCCTTTAGGCATTCGATATCCAAATTATTATATCGACTCAATTAATTTAAAGTCGTGCTAGATAGGCTTACAAAAGAAACAAATCGAAAAACATGGAAGGATTACATTGACATAAGGTTGCGTTTCTAAACCAAATTTCCCGAATTAAAGGACAAACATCGAAAGATTTGAGAAAATGCTTGCTCAAAATTATATTTCACATCACACCAAATTGAGCCTTCTTTATCTCACCCTCTTCCTAGTCTCTTTTTAGTTAGTGATGTTTAATAGCATTTTCTAAATTAGACAATGGAAAACAAAAGAAAAATCTTCTTACGTCAGTGGTTAATAACGAGCCATAAAATAGCTGGAAGGACCAAGGAGGAAGCCAAGGCCGGCTAAAGGGCCAAGCTGCTGAAGCAAAGGCTTTAGGCCTCCACATTTTGGAGCCCCGTTTTTTTATTAGTGGTACTAAGGCCCGGTTTGGGCATGATTTGAAACCATGTTTGAACATACAATTTGAATAATATTTTCTCTTATAGACGTAAAAACCCCACAATTTCTGAAAATTATAAAAACATTCTCAATTTCTTATACAATCTTACCAAATGAGCAAGTCATAGTTCATAACAAAATTAATACGCTAATTCATAACAACCGGCTCAAAATTAATACTAGAAGACCTTTCTAAAAATACAACATCAATTGATCAAATTTTAGTTCAATAAATAAAATTAAACTATGGGTCTTTTTTTACAAAATTAAAAGATTGGTAGACATAAATAAAATTTGGTGGAAGTTAATGAGATTGGTAAATGATTGATGAGGGTAATTGTTAAAAATAACTACCAACTTATGGGTTAAATTTTTTATTTAAAAAAATTGAAATCATGGTTTCAAACGCATGTCCAAACGCTGGTTTGAAACCATGGCATGACCAAACGCCTACTTACTAAGTAGGCGTTTGGACATGCGGTTTGAAACCATGAGATGAAACCAGCGTTTGGACATGCATTTCATCTCATGGTTTGAACCCCAAATCATCCAAAAAAGCATGATTTGGGGTTTCAAACCATGGTTTCAAACATTTTAAATATAAAATTTGACCCATAAGTTTATATTTTGTAAAAAGAGACCCATAAGTTGGTAGATATTTTTAACAATTACTCCCACTAACCATTTACCAACCTCATTAACTTCCACCAACCTTTATTTATGTCTACCAATCTCATTACTATTCATGTTAAATTTTCGTTTTTATTGAACTAAAGTTTGATCAATTGATGTTGTATTTTTTAGAAAGGCCTTCTAGCCTATTAAGTAGGCGTTTGGCCATCAATTTTCAAACCATGATTTCAAACTAGCGTTTGGTCATCAATTTTCAGTCATGGTTTGAAACCATGGTTTGAACCCAAATCATCCAAAAAGCATGGTTTGGGGTTTGAAACCAGGTTTCAACTTTTTTAAATATAAAATTTAACCCATAAGTTAATATTTTGTACAAAAAGACCCATAAGTTGGTAAATATTTTTTACAATTACCCCATCAATCATTTACCAATCTCATTAACTTCCACCAACCTTTATTTATGTCTACCAACCTTTAATTTATGTGGGAAGATTATATTAAATAGTAGTTACATTACTATTCATGTTAAATTTTCGATTTTATTGAAGTAAAGTTTGATTAATTGATGTTGCATTTTTTAGAAAAGCTTTCTAGTAGTGTACTAATTTTATTATAAACTATGATTTGCTCATTTGGTAAGATTGTATAAGAATTGAGAATGTTTTGATAGTTTTCACAATTTGTGGGGTTTTTATGTCTATAAGAGAAAATACAACTTAAAATATCCAAATTGTATGCCCAAACGTGGTTTGAAACCATGTCCAAACGGGGCCTAACTTTGTTACGAACTATGACTTGCTCATTTGGTAAGATTGTATAAGAATTGAGAATGTTTTGATAGTTCTCATAACTTGTGGGGGTTTTATGTCTATAAGAGAAGATACAATTTAAGATATCCAAATTGCATGTCCAAACATGGTTTCAAACCATGTCCAAACGGCTCCTAAGTTTTATGATTGAGTTCTTAAGAAATATATTGAATATCGTAAGATAAAATGATATACAAGTTCTTCAGAAAGGAAATAAAATTGTTTAGCAATGTAACATGTAATTACTGTTAGACTATTTATTACATTCTCACATGAACAATCTTCTTTCTCGTAATTTTTATTTTTTTTCTTCTTCCTACTAAGCTATCTACTGTCTCAAAGAGTTTAAGTTTTTATACTAAATATGTTTTACTATAAAAACATCCAAAGAACATTTATAGATAAACCTGCTTAAAATATAGCAAATTGAAGTTATAAAAATTTATTTTTATACTAAATTACCAACTTCTAGAATCATGCCCTATTGTTCGAGCTTTCTGCTGCCTCTCTTTTAAAAAAAAAATAAAAAAATTCACATTTGTTGTCTTTTTATACTTTTCTCCATAAGTGTATTCTTTTTTATTACATGCTAAAATTCAAATATAGCAACTAGAAAATATGAATCAAGTCACTCAATACTCAAAAAGAAGGATGTAAAAAACTGAAAGTTGCATACAATCTAAAAAAGGAGCTCTTTATCCAATATCTCAAGAAAGATTAAATGAATCGGTGATATCGTTAATTGAAAAAGAACTATTAGAGGAAACCGATTATTAAACAATATTACTTAATAACTTTGTTTTTCAAAATGTTAATTTAAGAAATGTCAAAATTTTTAAAAAATTTATAGAAAGAAGCTTAAGGCCTCTTAATATAAAGTGGCTTTAGGCCACTAAATATGTTGAGCTGCTCCCGAGGAAGCCACCTAATGATCTTATGCACTATACATATACATTCTTCTTTTTTTTTTTTTGGTCGTTATATGGAGTGATTTTATGATCTTAACGGAACAAAAAACAAGGAATTAAATATTTAGAGTGTAGAAAATAATGTACACAGGATTTATGTCAAAATAAAACACATAGTAAGACTAGTGATTTCATGCATAAAATCTCTAAACATGTTTTACAAACCGAAAAGATACTATAAAATATGCTTAAAAAATGGACGGTACAGAACATTTAAGGTCAAAAAGTTAGGCCAATCCAATTTTAAAGAAAAGTTCTATGAAAATTTTAAGAAGAAAAACCTTAATGATCAAGTGGCGGAGTCACACATGCATATGTTGTCTGGAGAAAGTAATAGATACCTAGCTAGTATATCTCGTTTCTATTTTATTTTTCATTTTCTGTGAAGGGGTAACTTAGGCATTAGAACCAAAACGTCAGCATAACATTATTATTTTTTTTCTCTTCGTTTGCGAATCATGTGTTATTTTCTCTTAGGAATTAGCTCTAAATTCGGCAATTTATCAGCACCTAAATCCTATTCACAAAAAAAAAAAAAAAAAAAAGGAAAAAAAAAGAAAAGAATAGTAGATACCAAAAAGAAAAAGAAATACTAGTAGGTATTAGATATGTACCAACACGAATTCCGGTATAACATGTATCTTTGTATTTTTTATTTTTAATAATATAAAAGAAGTAGTGGCCATAAATTGCGTCTTATTATCCCTAAAAGAAAATGAGAAAGAAGGTTATAGTTAATAATAATAATAATAATAATAATATTATTATTATTATTATTATTATTATTATTATTAAATATGATACAGACACTAAAAGTTGAAAAAAATTGACATGAGCGTGCATTCCTCTTCCCTTCTTCATAAAACACTGATCTGGGACATTTACTATGCATAAATGCAGTCTGAATATTAGCTTTACGTGTACTATCTTATCCTTTCAATTACTTTCTTGATTGTTTGCTAATTTTATTCATCCTTTTGTGATTGCACTTTTTGTAACTTAGAGCATTTAGCCTGAATGTTGTTATTAAGTCAACATAACTAAGATCTGAATAGTGAATCCTTTTCTAATTGTTTCCTTAGAATCTCCGAACCATTAGTTATGTGTCGTTTTCCATTTACAGATGGATTTGACTTATGCGCATTGACAATGTAAATAACTTTTAACATTTTTTGTGTAAATTAGCCTGTTTTTGGCTGGCTGCCTGCCTTGTATTCCGTGTTTACTGATTCAAACTATTATGTACAATTACTTGTATTTATCTGTTTGGCGACTTGATAATATAAAAATTTCTTTAAACTAACGTGGGATAAAAGTTGAACCCGATAGGAATTTATATCGACTGTTCTTGTTACCTTATAGCTAGCAATTTGGGTTTATATGCTGACTGAAGGTTAATGTAGTATTCCCTCTATCTTAATTTATATGACATTTTTCACTTTCTGAGATTCAAATTGCATGAACTTTGACCAACATTTTTTTCCACCAAATTGATATAAAAAAAGTTGCAACTTATAGTACTTTTCATGTAGTTTTCAAATATATAAATTTTAATCTTAAAATTGAGTTAATCTAATCCAATTTAGCTTCAAAGTTTGGTCAAATTAACTCTCGAAAATGAAAAGTGCCGTATAAATTGGGACGGAGGAAGTACTACTTTGAACCCAACCATGAATACAAGAAGTCTACTTGCAATTTCTTTCAATGAGCTGTTACACCGACGCATTCTGAAAAATCACATGTAATTGTCATAATATTGCAGGGTCCAAATTTTTGTACCATCATGTGCTGTTCTTTGTTTCCATTTTTTTCTTTAGTTTTCTTTTTTCAGGTCATCCTTTTAAATGACATTCATAGGTCTGTGAGCTTTGACATCACGTAATTGGAAATTCTAATGTACAACACTTCAACATAAAGGGCAAGTTACACATTTGGTAGGTCGGTAAAAAATAATTACATCCGCTATCAAGATACAAAATATATCCACTATTATGTATCAAAAATGGATAGTTGATGTATATTATACATTAATATGCAAAAAATATACATTTGGTGGCTATTATTTTGGTGGCGAATATTTACGTCAATTTCTCAATTGCAGTTTGAATTCCAAAAATGGGCTAGATATGAAATTGGGCTTCACTGTATATGGACCAAGAAAATTAATTGGACTTCTCAACCATTATAGTTCATAGTTTAATTGGACCTACCAGAAAGGCTTAATCCACAGCCTACAAATAATGCAATGAAGACCGTTTGACTATATCCAAACACCCTCTATATCGAGTTTTTTAATTCCATTCAATTTGGTAAAAAAGGACAATATCACTCTCCACTTTCATGAAACCACGTGTAAGTAATTCAATTTGCTTGACAAGGCCCCATTCTTTACCACATAAATTAGGCGTACAAAAAATTAACCAAGTGGGTGGTGAAGTGGTTCATCTTCTTAATAGCTATTCAATGGGAAGATATTTAAGTGCTACGTATTGATATTGAAAGGAGCCCCTTAGTTCCATTAATGTCGGATTGCCAATTGGAATAGGGCACTTTGCGATATTGCATTTGATTGCACTTATTTTAAGCTTAAGCATATGCTAGTATTGAAATACTCTTAAAATGACTTTGATTTTGACACAAATTTGGACGTGGTGACTAGCTACTATTTGGTTCTTCATCACCTGTGCTTATGCAAAATTCGGATTATTTATGATCTAGACCTTTGGGCTTTCCTTACACGAAATTCCCTAAATTTCACGGACACTAATTTTTCTGTAGATATACTTCCTCCGTTCCCTTTTCTTGTCCAGTATATCAAAAATGCTCCTTTCATTCTTAAACTTCGTATCCAGTCAAATACTTTCACATAAATTGAAATTTTTTAAGCTATTAAATGTTTTGAAACATATCAGTTCGTCAAAATAACTGACATTTGGAACAGAAGATAGCAATGTTGCTCATGTACTATTCAACGTTGATTCTTAAGTTGACGACAAATAAACTACTGCTATCAATCATACAGATTCGATAATGGGCCATAATCTTCAGATCAAGATTTCGATCATGCTGTTTAAAGTGCCAATAATTCATATAAAAAGAAGGAAAAGTCAAAGAAAGAAAAAGAATTCAGGAGCTTTTATTAAAACTGTATCACCAGGGAATCGAACCCTCACGCCTCATCAATAGTATACCTTAAAACACAGGCTCTAAACCAAAGCACTCACCCCAGTTTTTGTAAGATGGGTGCTATTCAGTCAATATATCCATATATTAACACATTTTTAAATAACAATATACAGTTTCCGTTCGGGTCAATGGGTGCGCGAGCACTCGGAACACTATATGTGGGTCCTCCCCTGGTGGGATGGATACGATTCCTTCACCTTTAATCAGAGATTTCGGATTCGAGTTTTGGCTATGAATTTTTTTTTGTTAGGGAGAGCTTTTCCCTTAAACGAGTCTTATGCTGCACGGATTTGAATTAATCGGGACCCAATACGAATATCGGATAACCGAAAGAAAACAAAAAAAGACACATGGTGTAGCACTTATGAAACCACAATCAAACACATGATTGAATTTGCCCATCTGCTTAAAGCCTGTCGGCAGGACTCTAATTTTGCTCACACGGAACTAATAAGAAAACGGAAAATAGAAAATAGAGACACACTCGTACACACTATAAACAGTCAATGTTAGACTTACACCTTCGACACCACCGTAAAAATACACGTGTACTCGCCAAGAAAATTATCTCAGCCAACTAACTAACTAACTAAGCTCAGTTATAACTAACCATAAGCTAACTGATCAATGTCCATGTACAAGGAAAGAAAAAAATTGTATACATGAATAAATGCACTCTCTATCCCAACAACCCCCTCAAGTTGGAGACGTGAATCAGAAGGAGGAACATGAAATTACACCCAATAACCTTGAAATAGGGGTCGTGAGCTTTTGACCGCTTATTCCACGGGCAAATTTTCACAGTAAAAAGTTAAAATTTATTGAAGTTTTTCCTATGAAGCGACGAATCAAAAGTTCAAAATCATCCACCTTTAAAGTCAGACTTGTAAATCACCCGGGGAAGAAGGATCCCGATGCGAACATTGAAAGAATAGGTCCATGCTTTTTTTAGGTAAAAGTTCAGTAAAAATATTTGCTAATTGACACTGAGAAGCAGAAGGTTAAATGAATAAGGCATTCTAGAAGTTCATATTTAACAAAATGATAATCAATCTCAATAATTTGGTTTTTCAATTAAACTGGATTTCTTGCTATATATAGTGTTACTTCGCAGTGAGGCACTAGCAATGAATAATGTTGTACTCTTCAAATCCAAACGCTATGATTAAAAAAACTTCCTTAATTAAGACACTATTAAAAAATTATTATTTTCCTATTGAAATTATCTACTAAAAAATGTTCAGTGGCTATTCGTATAGATATTTTGATTGAATCGGTGAGAAAAGAAAAACAGTAGTGTTTTCACACGAAAAAATTAGGAAGCTTCCCAACATTTCAATGGAAAATTGTTTTTCCCACCATACACATTCCCAGTGAGTTGGCTCGGTGGAAATCATGAGGTGGAAAAATATGTTTTATAACACAGATTTTATATTAAATGTCGGTGGGAAAACCCTCTGTTTCTAGTAATGAGAGAACAAGGAGAGGCTCAAGTTGTAATTAATAATTACTCCATCCGTTCTCTTTTACTTATCCAGTATTTCAAAAATAGATTTTCACTTTTACTTGTCACTTTTAGCATACCAAGATAAAACAATTTATTTTTTCCTATTTTAACAATAGTATTAATTACTCACTTCAAATCATTTTTCAAATCTAATAAAAATATGCACTAATTAATATAGGTATATTGGTAAATTATGCACTTCATTTATTATTTCTTAAATAACGTGAAAAATCTAAAGTGGAAAAGTAGTGAACGAATTGATGTTAAGGGTAAAACAGGAAAAACGAATTTGTCTTATCTTGATATGTGAAAAATGACAAGTAAAAATGAAAATCTGTTTCAGGAATAGTGGATAAGTAAAAGTGAATGAAGGGAGTATTAATTAAGGCCATATAAGTCAAAACCCCTCTCAATTTTTAAAAGTTAATAAATTTTTTAATCCATGTGCTTAAGCTTAAAACCTCAAATATTTTGAATCAGAGGGAGTAACTTCTAAGATCATTTATGAAAAGTTGTACCAGAACCATCTAAAATTAGCTGTACTTAATTAAACCATAAGGATATACCTATACACTGCGGGAATGGAGAAATATTGACAAATATCAAGATTTAATTAATTTGTTTCAACTAAGATATGTGGTCGCCATTGATCGAGTGCGATAATGTTAAAAAGTTAGATTTTAGTATGGGGCACTTGTGATTTCAATCCCCATCAAATGGTGGCACACACAATTTTCCACTTCATAATTAGTTGTAAATTGATATTGACTTGACTTTCTTGTACATTCAAATTCACAATTTGGAAAGACATAAAAGAAATTCACAATCACAAAGGTTTGGCTATTATTCTTTTGAAGTCCATATGAAGACAGTTTTTTTTCATCCAGTGTCCAATATCCACTCACACAAAGGCGAATGGAAAACTATAACTTGGGGTTCAAATTGAACACCAAACTTTCGATGTGGGGTATAAATTTATGTGTAAAAATTTATTAAAATTATAATAAATAATACATATGAACCCATAACTTTAGAAATATAATAGTTTAATGCTAAAAATTTAAGATGTTGAACCCCTTGAATGTGAATCCTAGATTCGGCTTTGCACTCACACACGCCCATTAATTATACAAAAAATATTTTCTATTAGAATTTTTTTATTCTCATGACTCAAACATGAAATCTCTACTTAAGAGTGAAAATTTTATCCATCTCATCACAACCTTGGTTACATTTTACCGGATACATACATTGAAGAAAAACGAGCTGCATCTGCCAACCAAAAAAAGGAAAGAGCGAAAGAAAAGAAAAAGTAATCGAAGAACGAACATATTTTGGGACCTATTTTAAATAGCGTAATTATATTCCGATTCCTTAGCAAAATCCTTCTCGTCTTTTGATAATTCTGTCAGTTCTATAGTTATGCTCGTATATATATTTCATTCAAACAATAAGGTTATAATTAAGCCATTCAATCTTTAATCAGTAGTAATAATAGTTAATTTTATATTAATCTACATGCTATCCACTAATTCTATTTTAGTAACAGTAGATATTTCAAATTTGGACTCATACTTTCAGGGTTCAACAGCTTTCTTCTTTTACCTTCTTACCCCTTTTTCTTGGTCTAATATTTTTCATCAGTTGACTGAGACCCCTAATAGTCAAATAATTGCCTGCTTATGGATACCAACATAGTACAAATGACTGCCAATAATACTGTAGACCCGCTCACACAGTATATGTATCATTTGGGCACGGGATAATTGGCTAAAGAGAAAAGCGCGTGTTTGGTCGGTTTTTGCTCCAAAGGAAAGGCATCAACCTTTTTTAAAAGATATGGATGGTCACTGAAATAATTAATATAAACAATACTGTATTAACAGGATATAGTATTATTCACACTGCAAAGTGAACAACATGTACACGACTTGAAACGGCAAACTGAGCAAGGTGTATAAAAGTAACCCTTACATCAAACACAAGAGTACTGTAACACACAGACAACTCATTTATTGGTGCTCAGTAACAAAGGATAGAACAGCACAGAAGATCATAACAAAGAGATAATTAAATATCATCAGGAAAATTAGAAGAAATGATGTTTCTTCTTTCCCTCAGCTTCCTCTTGTTCTTCCTTAGCTTCCTTCTTGCCATGATGCTCATGGAATGCATATCCACCAGCTCCAACTGCAGCTGCTGCTGCTATTCCTTCCTCTATGTGGTGCTTGTGTGCATTCTCTGGGTCTTTCTTTGCCTTGTGACTCTCATGCTGATATATTCATACCCAAAAAAAATAAAAATAATAAGAGATCAATGGAGGAAACCATCAAAAGAAACAATTAGACCCTTTATTAATTAGAGTAAAAAATATTTTCGAACAGTTTACATGTAGTAGTGGATAATTTTTAAGTTACAAACCTTTTTCATATAATATTATTAACTCCACTTATCATAGACAATTATAAGTTATGACCTTTTATATGATTAATAGTGCAAATTCTTAATAACATTCTTGAAACATACCAGTAAATTTTTACACTGCCAGTTTATCTTAACATATCGTAATACTGTAATAATTTGCCTCATTTACTGCTAATCCAATTTCCTCATGATGAACGATTATACATTGTTATCTGTAGACTGTCAGTATATAGAAATTAATTAGTATGAAATATTTACCACGACAAAAGCACCAGCGGCAACCGCCCCGAGTTCTCCGAGATGTTCATGATGCTTGTGGTGTTTTTTCTCTTCCTCATAATCCTCAGCAGTTTTGATTTTTGTGGTGTCTTCAAAATTAGTAGTCTCAGATGAGTAGGCAGCTCCTCCATAGCCACCTCCTTCAGTACCATAACTAGTTTTCTCACCATATGTATTTTCACCATAGGTGTTAGTTTTCTCTCCATATGCACTATCTCCATAAGTAGTTTTCTCAGCTCCATATTTGTTGTCTCCATAGGTTTCTCCCCCACCATAACTAGTTTTCTCTCCATACGTATTATCTCCATAGGTGGTAGGTTTTTCGCCATATGAATTATCACCATAACTAGTTTTCTCACCATATGTGTTATCTCCATATGTGCTAGGTTTCTCGCCATATGTATTATCACCATAACTAGTTTTTTCACTCTCTCCATATGTTGTTTTCTCACCATATGGTGCTTCTCCATAGGTAGTTTTCTCGCCTGGGGTGTCTTCTTCCTTGTCTTTGTGGTGGTGGAAGAGACTAAAGTGGTGCTTCTTCTCTTCAGCCATGGTGTTTTTTTGGTGGTAAGTTAAGTGATGGTATAGATGACTTTTTGTTAAAAAATGTAGGACAAGATATTTGGGATGTTTTTTCTTGTTAATATTGAGTGGTATTTATAAGTGTATGTTGGCCTATGACTTACGAGGTTAGAGCTTGAGCTGAAGTGGGGACTGATTAATTTGTCCAATGAACGTGTACGAGTTCTTATCCAATGTTCACACCTCTTTCCATGAAGTTTGTTAGGTGGATTTTCAATCCAAGTGGCGAAAATCGACCTAAGCTTAACTCAATTGTTATAATCATAGTAAATCAAACATTTGATATGATATACGACTCGCATCATTCATTTTGCTTGTTTGATTAGAACAAACTTCTCTTTTGTGTTTTGCCCGTAATTAACGTCTCTAACTGCGTATATCATACAATACTATGAATAATTTAAAACCAATTTGCTGCCAAATTTTTTCTAACAGTGAAAGAGTAAATCAAACAACACTATAATGCACTTAAAAAAGGAAGTGATACTAAGAACAAAAAAGAGTATAGCAAGTAAAAAAGGCTACACGTGTTACGATGTCCTTTTAGGCACGACCCCTACCTCGTTTATTAAAATCCAATAGCAAAATATGGGGTGTGACGATGTTCCTTTGATTTGAAATACCAGTCATTTTTTTGGAAATATAGGGTCTAGTCCCAGATGGGTCTTTGCTTTTGGCAGCAAATTATCAGAGTCAGCCTCAAATTGTGTGTGTGTGGTGTCCATTTGTATATGTATTGCTCATGCATCAAAGTTAGGATTCATGGCTAATTCACGTTATTAGACTGCCTCAATATGACTAGTTGTGAGTATGAATGTTGTCTTTTTATTATACAGCATTGTGAAATACTGATCATCCCATGATTTTAGATTTTAGGGTTAAGCAGGACTTAAAATTCATCTTACACATAGTATCTGACAGAATTCCTGTCTTGTCCAATGGAATATTTGATTCTGCAATAGATGTATTATCCCTAGCATTTGCTATTTTAAATTCTGATTTCAGTTAGTGTTTGTCATATATATTAACATGTGACTATTTTGGTAAGTTTTGCTTTGTTAATGTTAACGCACTATGGCTATGTCTACGAGAGTGTGTTATGGAATGGAAGAAGAGAGGGAAAATCGAACATAGAAAGAACAGATTGTATTGATTCTTGCAATGAAAATAAGAAATTACATCACTATTTACAAAGAACTAAAAGAAATAAAATAAAAAGAAATATGTTATTTTTTTTTATAAATACTAAATTAAAAGGAATCTAAATATTATGTAATTAAAATAGATCTTAGACTTAGGAGAAAATAAATATTCTACAATATTCCTAGACTAAAAGTGAAGTAAATATTCTATCATTAATATAAATCATAACATTAAAGGAATGTAAATTTTGACAGAGTGAACTACACGACTCTTTCCCTAAGTTTTGATTAGTAAAGTAGTTGATTGGTACGTTATTGATAGGAGCTGGATATATTTAGCCGGTAAATAGTAAAAATATATGCAAACTGATCTAAATAATATTCTTATTAAAAAAGAAAACATAAGCAACATAACTTGTGTTTGTAGAATTTATAATCTTTCACTAATGTTACTTTATATGTACATTTAAGATCCCATTAATAGCACAAGATAAAAAGAAACAACAGATTACAAAATCATCAATAGCGAGTAGTTTCATTATCCATTCAGAGAGTTGGAAATACACGTGGAGATCTTGAATATCTTTGGACCTAAATCTCCAACTCCTCTCCACATGATATGCTTGGTAATAACTTTTCTTAACTGACCGAAATTGAAGTATTGATAGTAATAAAAAGGGTCGGCATTATGATTAGGACCCATATTTTGGTATTGGTTGAATTTTGAGGACTGTCGGCAATCCTTTTAGGTGTATGTATATTTAGTCCAAAATTTTCCTTCTCTAGCCTTAAATCTGTTGGTTTATTGTCTTTGTCCTTCTAACTGCCATTCTAAAGGGAAAGAAAGGAAAAACCAGAGGCTCCTACAGAAATTGAATACTAATTAATCTCTTAATTTCTTTTCTTTTAGGCATTCGATATCCAAATTATTATATCGACTCAATTAATTTAAAGTCGTGCTAGATAGGCTTACAAAAGAAACAAATCGAAAAACATGGAAGGATTACATTGACATAAGGTTGCGTTTCTAAACCAAATTTCCCGAATTAAAGGACAAACATCGAAAGATTTGAGAAAATGCTTGCTCAAAATTATATTTCACATCACACCAAATTGAGCCTTCTTTATCTCACCCTCTTCCTAGTCTCTTTTTAGTTAGTGATGTTTAATAGCATTTTCTAAATTAGACAATGGAAAACAAAAGAAAAATCTTCTTACGTCAGTGGTTAATAACGAGCCATAAAATAGCTGGAAGGACCAAGGAGTAAGCCAAGGCCGGCTAAAGGGCCAAGCTGCTGAAGCAAAGGCTTTAGGCCTCCACATTTTGGAGCCCCATTTTTTTATGTAAAATTTTCACAAACAGCTACCTCTTAGCTTCTTCTAACAATTTATAACTACATGTTCTACATTTACAATTCGTGCTGGAGGACCTATATTTAGCTAGTAGACGCGTGGACTTAAATATAGGATAAATATAACGAAAATACACACGCTGAGAAAACTGAAAGTGTTATATTTATGGAAACAAAATCTATTCTAATTTAAATTAAAATCAGTTTTTAATATTTCCCGATTCACGCAAATATCCTCCCATTCCATATCTGATCTCATATCTCATTCAAACAGCTAACAAATTCAAAAAAAATTGAATTGAAAAATTACATTCATATTTTTAACCAAAAAAAAAAAGGTTCAAAAACTAGTTCACCAAAAAACTTAGAAAAATAACAATATCAAACCAGTGAACATAGCTCGTTTTAAACGACGAATATATATTTGAACTAATCTGTTGAAATATCGAATTCAAATTGAGTTCATAATTGAGGTAACAACATTTTCACTGCAACTTTTTTATTTTTTTGATTTTTGTGAAATTTTGAAAAATATAGTCAAAATATATCTGAAATGTAGTCAACAGAAATCAAAATAAGTAATATTGAACATAATAATCAAAACACAATTAAAATATAGCCAAAATATAGTCATAATTGAGTTCATAATTAAGGTAACAATGTTTTCACTGCAACTTTTTTTTTTTTATTGTTTTGAAAATTTTCTAAATATAGTCAAAATATATGAAAAATATATCTGAAATATAGTCAACAGAAACCAGAATAAGTATTATTGAACATAATAATCAAAATACAATTAAAATATAGCCAATATATATATATATATATATATATATATATATATATATATATATATATATATATATATATATATATATATATATATATATATATATATTAAAATATCAATCCAAAACATTAGGAATTGAAAACATTAGGAATTGAAAATTCGGGAAGTAACGAAAAAAAAAACGAAAATATAGTTTAAATACACAGTGAAACGTAAAAATCAGTATAGAATCTTACCTTTTTTGGGAATTAGATTTGAATTATGAGTTAAATTAATGACTAGTTAATTAGAGATAAACAAGGAAGTGGAACTATTGTAAAACTGATTTGAAATTGGAGGAAATTAAGGGATATTGGGCATAATGACGTGTATTTAGGGGGATAGGAGAGATTGACGTTTTTTTTGGCTTAAATTTAGGGGTGTGGTATACTAGTAGGTATTAGATATGTACCAACACGAATTCAGGTATAACATGTATCTTTGTATTTTTTTATTTTTAATAATATAAAAGAAGTAGTGGCCATAAATTGCGTCTTATTATCCCTAAAAGAAAATGAGAAAGAAGGTTATAGTTAATAATAATAATATTATTATTATTATTATTATTATTATTATTATTATTAAATATGATGCAGACACTAAAAGTTGAAAAAAATTGACATGAGCGTGCATTCCTCTTCCCTTCTTCATAAAACCCTGATCTGGGACATTTACTATGCATAAATGCAGTCTGAATATTAGCTTTACGTGTACTATCTTATCCTTTCAATTACTTTCTTGATTGTTTGCTAATTTTATTCATCCTTTTGTGATTGCACTTTTTGTAACTTAGAGCATTTAGCCTGAATGTTGTTATTAAGTCAACATAACTAAGATCTGAATAGTGAATCCTTTTCTAATTGTTTCCTTAGAATCTCCGAACCATTAGTTATGTGTCGTTTTCCATTTACAGATGGATTTGACTTATGCGCATTGACAATATAAATAACTTTAACATTTTTTGTGTAAATTAGCCTGTTTTTGGCTGGCTGCCTGCCTTGTATTCCGTGTTTACTGATTCAAACTATTATGTACAATTACTTGTATATA
Source organism: Lycium barbarum (assembly GCF_019175385.1). Taxonomy (NCBI): domain Eukaryota; kingdom Viridiplantae; phylum Streptophyta; class Magnoliopsida; order Solanales; family Solanaceae; genus Lycium; species Lycium barbarum. Next base: position 133,419,029 of record NC_083338.1, on the reverse strand, counting down.
TCTTTTTGGCGACTTGATAATATAAAAATTTCTTTAAACTAATATGGGATAAAAGTTGAACCCGATAGGAATTTATATCGACTGTTCTTGTTACCTTATAGCTAGCAATTTGGGTTTATATGCTGACTGAAGGTTAATGTAGTACTCCCTCTGTCCCAATTTATGTAACACTTTTCGCTTTCTGAGATTCAAATTGCATGAACTTTGACCACATTTTTTTCACCAAATTGATATAGGAAAAGTTGCAACTTATAGTACTTTTTATGTAGTTTTCAAATATATAAATTTTAATCTTAAAATTGAGTTAATCTAATCCAATTTAGCTTCAAAGTTTGGTCAAATTAACTCTCGAAAATGAAAAGTGTCGTATAAATTGGGACGGAGGGAGTACTACTTTGAACCTAACCATGAAAACAAGAAGTCTACTTGCAATTTCTTTCAATGAGTTGTTACAGAGTTAATACCTCAAACGGTCATTGAAGTTGTAGCAAAATTCCACTAAAGTAACTTATGATTTTTTTTGGACAATAAGATCATCAAACTATATATTAGTTTCCAATGAAGTAACAACTGTTTACATCCATCTTTCTAGGATCCAACTAGTTGACCCATTTAACCTCTTTTAGCAATTGAAGTAAAAATTGCCAAAACCCATTTGACTATATATTCTATTCCATCAATTAGAAGTGAGAAGAGGAGCGCATATTTTTTGGGGCTGCAGCCAGACCAAGAAAACGATAAATGCTTCCAGCTTTTTGACGATTAATTTATTTTTATCGTGAATTCGGACACAAAATATCTAGGTATATCTAGTTTTTTTTTAAATAATATTTAAATATTTAGAAACCCAATAAAAGTACAATAAGTGATAATAATTGACAATTCGAAATATTTAAAACACATATAAAAAATTCACGGCTAAAGAAAGACTTGTTGAAATTTCAAAATCCGAAAGTTATCACATAAATTGGGATATACTCCCTCCTTGTATCATTAGCATAATCTCTGTTTATCATAAAATCATCCAAAGCACGATCTCTGTTCATTGACACTTGCAATATAGTGAGGGGCAAAGATACAAAGTATCATGCAGCTGATGTTGACATTCCAATAAGCATGAACAAAATATGCATAGATAGGAATAAAAGATGCTTGATAAGCAACTGATTCAGATACAAAGTATCATGCAGCTGATGTTGACATTCCAATAAACATGAACAAAATATGCATAGATATGAATAAAAGATGCTTGATAAGCAACTTCACTGGACCAAATATTGCTTATTAAGCAACACTGGCAACTCATATAAGTTGATAAAGATATGTATGAGCACCAGCTTTAACAGAAGAAGTCACAAAAATTGTGTCTAAATAAGTGTTTCACATGACCAACATCATTAGCCGTAAATTCACTCCCTCCGTCCATCATTAGCCGTAAATTTTTTATGTGTTTTAAATATTTTGAATTATCAATTATTGTCATTTATTGTACTTTTATTAGGTTGCTAAATATGTAAATATTATTTTAAAAAAACCTAGATATACCTAGCTATTCTGTGTCCGAATTCACGATAAAAATAAATTAATCATCAAAAAGCTGGAAGCATTTATCGTTTTCTTGGTCTGGCTGCGGCCCCAAAAAATATGCGCTCCTCTTCTCACTTCTAATTGATGGAATAGAATATATAGTCAAATGGGTTTTGGCAATTTTTATTTCAATTGCTAAAAGAGGTCAAATGGGTCAACTAGTTGGATCCTAGAAAGATCGATGTAAACAATTGTTACTTTATTGGAAACTAATATATAGTTTGATGACTTTATTGTCCAAAAAAAATTATAAGTTACTTTAGTGGGATTTTGCTAAAACTTCAATGACCATTTAAGGAATTAACTCGCTATTACACCGACGCATTCTGAAAAATCACATGTAATTGTCATAATATTGCAGGGTCCAAATTTTTGTACCATCATGTGCTGTTCTTTGTTCCCATTTTTTTCTTTAGTTTTCTTTTTTCAGGTCATCCTTTTAAATGGCATTCATAGGTCTGTGAGCTTTGACATCACGTAATTGGAAATTCTAATGTACAACACTTCAACATAAAGGGCAAGTTACACATTTGGTTGGTCGGTAAAAAGTAATTACATCCGCTATCAAGATACAAAATATATCCACTATTATGTATCAAAAATGGGTAGTTAATGTATATTATACATTAATATCTAAAAAATATACATTTAGTGGCTATTATTTTGGTGGCGAATATTTACGTCAATTTCTCAATTGCAGTTTGAATTTCAAAAATGGGCTAGATATGAAATTGGGCTTCAATGTATATGGACCAAGAAAATTAATTGGACTTCTCAACCATTATAGTTCATAGTTTAATTGGACCTACCAGAAAGGCTTAATCCACAGCCTACAAATAATGCAATGAAGACCGTTTGACTATATCCAAACACCCTCTATATCGAGTTTTTTAATTCCATTCAATTTGGTAAAAAAGGACAATATCACTCTCCACTTTCATGAAACCACGTGTAAGTAATTCAATTTGCTTGACAAGGCCCCATTCTTTACCACATAAATTAGGCGTAGAAAAAATTAACCAAGTGGGTGGTGAAGTGGTTCATCTTCTTAATAGCTATTCAATGGGAAGATATTTAACTGCTACGTATTGATATTGAAAGGACCCCCTTGGTTCCATTAATGTCGGATTGCCAATTGGAATAGGGCACTTTGCGATATTGCATTTGATTGCACTTATTAAGCTTAAGCATATGCTAGTATTGAAATACTCTTAAAATGACTTTGATTTTGACACAAATTTGGACGTGGTGACTAGCTACTATTTGGTTCTTCATCACCTGTGCTTATGCAAAATTCGGATTATTTATGATCTAGACCTTTGGGCTTTCCTTACACGAAATTCCCTAAATTTCACGGACACTAAATTTGATACAAATTTGGACGTGGTGACTAGCTACTATGTGGTGTATCACCAATAATGGTTGTGGTGGGATGGATACGATTCCTTCACCTTTAATCAGAGATCTCGGATTCGAGTTTTGGCTATGGAAAAAATTCTGTTAGGGAGACTTTTTCCCTTAAATGAGTCTTATGCTGCACGAATTTGAATTAATCGGGACCAATACGAATATCGGATAACCGAAAGAAAACAAAAAAAGACACATGGTGTGGCACTTATGAAACCACAATCAAACACATGACTAGATATTGAATTTGCCCATCTGCTTAAAGCCTGTCGACAGGACTCTAAATTTTGCTCACACGGAACTAATAAGAAAACGGAAAATAGAAAATAAAGACACACTCGTACACACTATAAACTGTCAATGTTAGACTTACACCTTCGACACCACCGTATAAATACACGTGTACTCGCCAAGAAAATTATCTCAGCCAACTAACTAACTAACTAACTAACTCTTAACTAACTAAGCTCAGTTATAACTAACCATAAGCTAACTGATCAATGTCCTTGTACAAGAAAAGAAACAAATTGTATACATGAAAAAATGCACTCTCTATCCCAACAACCCCCTCAAGTTGGAGACGAGAATCAGAAGGAGGAACATGAAATTAAACCCAATAACCTTGAAATAGGGGTCTTGAGCTTTTGACCGCTTATTCCACGGGCAAATTTTCACGGTAAAAAGTTAAAATTTATTAAAGTTTTTTCTATGAAGCGACGAAGTCAAAAGTTCAAAATCACCCACCTTTAAAGTCAGACTTGTAAATCACCCGGGGAAGAAGGATCCCGATGCGAACATTGAAAGAATAGGTCCATGCTTTTTTTAGGTAAAAGTTCAGTAAAAATATTTGCTAATTGACACTGAGAAGCAGAAGGTTAAATGAATAAGGCATTCTAGAAGTTCATATTTAACAAAATGATAATCAATCTCAATAAATTTGGTTTTTCAATTAAACTGGATTTCTTGCTATATATAGTGTTACTTCGCAGTGAGGCACTAGCAATGAATAATGTTGTACTCTTCAAATCCAAACGCTATGATTAAAAAAAACCTCCTTAATTAAGACACTATTAAAAAAATATTATTTTCCTACTGAAATTATCTACTAAAAAAATGTTCAGTGGCTATTCATACAAATATTTTGATTGAATCAGTGAGAAAAGAAAAATAGTAGTGTTATTACACAAAAAAATTAGAAAGCTTCCCAACATTTCAATGGAAAATTGTTTCCCACCATACATATTCTCAGTGAGTTGGTTTGGTGGGAATAATGAGGTGGAAAAATATGTTTTATAACACAGATTTTATATTAAATGTCGGTGGGAAAACCCTCTGTTTCTAGTAATGAGAGAATAAGGAGAGGCTCAAGTTGTAATTAATAATTACTCACTACTAAAAAAAAAGGATTTCCCGACCTCAAAAAACCGACCTCATTTGAGGTCGGAAAAAAACCGACCTCATTTGAGGTCGGAAAAAAACCGACCTCATGAGGTCGGAAAAAAACCGACCTCATGAGGTCGGTAAATTCATAATATTTATTTTTCATTTTTTTTTTTTAAAATAAACTGACCCCATGAGGTCGGTAATATTGTACCAAAAATTGAAAAAATAATTTACCCACCTCACTAGATCGGAAATTAATTTGATACTAAATATTATAATTTTATTTTTAATTTAAATAAATTAATATTCTTTTAAATTAAAAATAAAATTATTAAATATACCGACCTGAGATCGGTATAATTAAGATAAAATTAAAACGTCCATCACCCAAATAAGAACCCGCGACTTAAATAGCACAAAAAAAAAAGTTGAACCAAACTAGTACAAAAAAAAAAAAACATAAGTAGTATTCACGCACGAAATTCGTGCGTGAAAGGATCAAACTGCAAAAACATAGTTTTGGCCTTTCACGCACGAATTTTGTGCGTGAATGGGGTCACCAAAAAAAATAGAGAACATTAGTAATCACGCACTAATTTTGTGCGTTAATGTTGGAGCTTTTTTTTTTTTTTTTTGCGTTACCTTTCCAATCACGTTTTTTTTCATACTTTGGGTAAAGATTAGTCATGTTTTAAAATCCCAAAATATCAATATTTTATATAAAACTTAATATTTTTTTTTTGCGTACAATAATGTCGGCTCATTACATGAAGTCCACCTAAACGTTTGGATCGTCGTTTTAGGGGTTCTAAAGTGCTCCAAAGCAAGTTTTGAAACTTGTAATATTTGTAGGGTTTTGATTTAAGTGTTTTATTATATTTGAATGTACAAATTTAAATATTTGATTTAATAATAATTCATCCAATACGAGAGGTCTATACTAATTAAAAAATAATTCATTCCATTTAATTAGTATAGACCTCTCGTATTGGATGAATTATTATTAAATCAAATATTTAAATTTGTACATTCAAATATGATAAAAAACTTAAATCAAAACCCTATAAATATTACAAGTTTCAAAACTTGCTTTGGGACACTTTAGAACCCCTAAAACGACGATCCAAACGTTTAAGTGGACTTCATGTAATGAGCCGACATTATTGTACGCAAAAAAAAATATTAAGTTTTATATAAAGTATTGATATTTTGGGATTTTAAAACATGACTAATTTTTACCCAAAGTATGAAAAAAAAAAAGTGATTGGAAAGGTAACGCAAAAAAAAAAAAAAAAAAAAAAAAAAAAAGCTCCAACATTAACGCACAAAATTAGTGCGTGATTACTAATGTTCTATTTTTTTTTTTGGTGACCCCATTCACGCACAAAATTCGTGCGTGAAAGGCCAAAACTGTGTTTTTGCAGTTTGGTACTTTCATGCATGAATTTCGTGCGTGAATACTACTTATGTTCTTTTTTTTTTGTACTAGTTTGGTTCAATTTTTTTTTTGTGCTATTTAAGTCGCGGGTTCCCCAAATAAACATTTCTCTCTCTTTCCTCTCACCTTTTCTCTTCCACTCTCTTTCTAACCCTAACCTAATAACGCCGTCGACGTCGCCAACATTCCTGCCAGTCACCGTCGTCGCCGACGCCCCTTCCCAGTCCCGTCGTTTCCCTTGATGTCGACGGCGAACCATTGGAGGTATGGTTCTGTGGGCTACAGATTCTTTCGTTAAGTTTCTACATTTAGGATAATCTTGATTTTTTTTTCTGATTTGTACTTAACTATTCCTTTAGGAAAACCATTTTGTATCTTCCGATGACATTGCTATTGATTTCATAAAGAGGATAAGTAAGATTCCATCGCTTAATTTCAATAGCTATTTGTATCACGACTAGTGATTAAGCATGGAAATCATATTGCTTTATATTGGAATAAGACAATTGACAATAAACTTTATATGTTTGAGCTCTGGTACTATCGTTCTCGACATGCTGCTTTATCTTTAATTTCTTGATGCAAGTCACTCTGTTGTAAAAATTAAATCTATTCAAATTACTAGTATGTGAGGTCTATTCTCTCTGGTCAGTAATTATCCTATTATTCTATTTTTTGTTATGTATGGTTTGCAACGTCTATAATCTTTGCTCCATAAAATGACATTGAAAAAAGAGTTTGCGTAATATATATTGTTTCTGATTTACAAAGTGCATTCCTATACTTAGAATTAGAGTTATATGGAATTCCTCAGTATTACTAGTTGTGGAATTGACAATATTACTTTTTCTTGTTTGTCTATTATTAATTTGAAATTTTGGACTACTTCCGTTTTTGATTCTTTGCTTTTATTGCCTTGCGAGTTTCTTTGAGTGTTCTCGAAGCTCTCCTGTTTACATACTTGGTTCCGCTTTGCTTCCTATTCTTCAGGGCTATTGTAAAATGTACTATAGAATCAAATTCACTATAGATTTATGCAGCACTATGAAAACATGCCCTCCCCATTAGCTTCAGGAAGGGTAAAGACATATAAATTAATTGATTTAGGATGCTTACAATTTACCATTAGCTGTTTTGGTATGGTCTGAAGGATAAAAGACATGTAGTTCCTTTTTCCTGCCCAGTTTTTATGAGCTGAAAAGCTGATATGGAGGGGCATCCAACCCCTACTTTCCAAGTAAACGTTTGAGAAGTATCGATATCCACCTTATTTTGTTCTAAATTTATGTGTCATGTTCTTTCAGGATGGAATGCATGTATTGCGCTGGTCTGTGGCAATTGTGTTGTCTGGTAAGTCCATCACTTTATTTTCAAGGTTTAAAGAGGTGGTTTCCATTATAGAAATGATTGAAGGGCTTTTGTCAATGATAGTTTGCTGACGGTTGAACATATTTTCAGATTGATAACTTGAACTTATACCTAATGCTGAGCTCAAATTGATTGGGTAATTGTTGCCACACTATAGTTTGAACATCATCATAGACACATTTATGTTGAAAGTAATCATTGCCTTGGTCTTTCAAAGCAGGAGTATTGAATCTCTCTTACCCTGGAACCATGTTAACCTGATTTTTTTGCATTCGTGCTGCAGCTGAATCTTTAACTAAGTTATATTGCTATAACTGGCTCTAACACAGAATTCTTCGCATCCAAATAAGTTCAAAAAATAAAAAGCAGAGCTTCAGCTCCCGTTTTAATAACTGTAATAGGTTATGTGTGTGCAATTGAGTTGGGAGGGATGGAGCAGATGCTTTTTATGTTTATGCAAATGCCTAATCTTTCAACTCTTTCTTCAATCTCCAAAAGAAAATTTGCTCTTCGAGGATGTCTGATGTCTTAATGCTTGAAATCTAAACTCAAGTTTGGTATTCGGGTGTTCTAATCTTGGGATTTTATGCCATGTTCGCAGGAAAGGTGCTCCAACAGCACCTTTGGTTACCATAGCAATGACAAAAATTGTGGCTAGTGTATTGGAGAAAAACAATTTACCTGGTTCAATTTTTACTGCCTTATGTGGTGGAGCTGAAATTGGTGAAGCAATAGCAAAGGACACATGAATTCCTCTAGTCTCGTTCACTGGGAGCTCAAAGGTGACTTTTCTGTCCTTATGTTAACATGCCTGTTTGTCTTTTTCATCAAGTGGTTTCCGATGCAGCTAATAATGCGTCAGTATTTGCCTCTTACTTTAACTTGGATTTACCTTTTCAAATATTTTTCCCGCTTCTCGACACTACACATACCTAAACGTAGGCTGCCTGGTTGCGTAGGTTCATCTCTAGGAAACTTCTATTACACTCTTGGATATGAGATGAAAAAGTAATAGATTGAAGGTTCTTAATTTTCCTATATTTGTTATTAACTTGATATCGAGTCTCCAGAAATCATGATATAGGTACATAAATTAATGTCTGTATCTCTCTTCTTTTCCTAGTGGTTCTTGAGAAAAAGTTTATTTTGCAGAAAGATCATACTAGTTTATGGATAGTAGTGATAAGTTAAAATTTTCAACTAAGGCTAATAACAGGTAGAGGTGCTTATGTTATTTTATCCATCTTCTTGTTTAGTTTACTTTTCTACTTTGGCTTTAAGTTGTCTGGCTAGTTGAATCAGAGAATATTAACAGGACTTGAAAAGAAGATGGTAGAGAGTTTATTCTGAAACTAAATGGATATGTAGGTCAGATTTGGCGGTTTTGGCTTTCATTGCTTCTGTGTGCAAGTGACACTACAAACATTTCTTTTCTAGGACAAGTAAATAATTTTTTTGTGACAAAAACACCCAGAGGATCTGCAACCATGTACAACAACTCATACAACCTAAAGTCTCAAAATAAAACAAGCAAAGCAAAAGAAAGGGAAGAAGAGAAGAATGTTAGAATTTTATCAAATTCCTTCTTATTCCATAACTTTGATAAATCTTGTCTTTTAATTTAGTTAACAAAAAGTTGCATATCGAAATACAACTTGCTTTAATGATTTTCCATGTGGGTTTATTTCTTTTGTGCCAATAGGTTGGTCTTGCAGTTCAGCAAACAGTAAGTCAGAGATTTGGAAAATGTCTACTAGAACTAAGTGGAAACAAACATCATAGTAATGGATGATGCGGACATTGAACTTGCTGTTCGTTCTGTTTTATTTGTTGCTATTGGTACGGCTGGTCAGCGCTGTACAACATGCCGGAGACTGGTATTTCATTAATTGTTTAAAATTCTATTCAGTTTTCGGTTTAAAGATTTCACTTTCAGAATTTCTTACTGTTTCTTCATAAATATTTTTCTGCATGAAGCTTGTTCATGAAACAGTATACGAGAAGGTTCTTAAACCACTGGTGGAGGTGTACAAGCAAGTTAAGATAGGGGATCCTTTAGAAAACGGTACCTTACTTGGGCCAGTGCATACTCGTACTTCTAGGGAAAACTTTGAGAAGGGAATACAAAATATCTAGTCCCAGGTATGTCCAGTTTCTTGAGACTTTCATTCCCCTAATTATTTCAGCATTGGCATTTATTTCCCTCTCCTCCCTAGTGTTGCCCGACCCCTTCGTATATATGTTGATGGTGAGAACAGTTGTTCCAAATGCACAAGAGTTTGTCTTACAATTTGATTAGCAATAGTAAATGTCAGATCATAATGGTCATAATATTTTTAAAAATAAAATGGAGACCACATTTTGTTTACTCAGCTGGACTTAGGAGTTAGGACTTAAGACTACATCCATATATTGGAATTGAATTTTTTTTCCCTTCTCAATAGAGGGAAAAGTGTGAGTTGAACTTTGTTTTCTAAAATGAATGTTTTGCAGGGTGGAAAGAACCTTACATGTGGTTCAGTCATAGAATCTGAGGGTAACTTTGTGCATCCAACAATCGTTGAAATTTCTCCAAAAGCTGAAATTGTGAAGGAAGAATTGTTTGGTCCAGTTATTTATGTAATGAAGTTTAAGGTATTTCCTTTCGAAGGCATTGAATTTTCGAGATGACCAATAGCGTTCTGTCCCGTATTTGGTAAAACTTCTCTTGGATTCAATTTCTCATTCCAAAGTTTCTGCTTGCAGACTTTCGAAGAAGCAGTTGTAATTAACAACTCTGTCCCTCAAGGTCTAAGTAGTTCCATCTTCACCCAAAATCTAGAATTTTAAACTAAAGTTTTTCTGAATTTGATAGTTTTTTCTGTTGAATACCTAATTTAAGTTGGTTGCTAATTTTACCTTTTTATTTTAGAATCAATATCAACATTCAAAGGCAGAGTTTCTTCGTACTCAGCCACCCGACACACAGATGACAGAAGAACAAATAGAGGAAAGGTGGCTTGAGAGTGTTGGTGGTCCCACTAGTTTAATGTTTTGTGGATGTTTGCAAAGGTTGTGAAGTAGTTTAATGTTGTGTAGATGTTTGCAAAAGTTAAAGTAGCTTAATGTCTCTTCGAAATGTTTGAATGATGTTTTGATTCAACTTTGAAGTAGTTTCGAATTGAATTTGACGTATTGTTGGTTGTAATATACGTGTTTGTTGAAGTAGCTTAATGTTTTATGTTTTTCAGTACTTTGGTGAATTGTTGGCAGCTATTTGAGCCGGTTTTAGTTGAATATAAAATTGTTTCATCTTGATAGGGGGCGGCTAGAACAGCAGCTGGATCCTGCAAAATTTTCCAAGAAATTGCAAATTACCGACATCATGAGGTCGATTTTATGCATAATATTCCCAGAAATTGCAAATTACCGACCTCATAAGGTCGGTTTTATGCAAAATACATGAGGTCGGTTTTCTGCAAAATTATCTAGAAATTGCAAATTACCGACCTCATGAGGTCAATTTTCTGCAAAATTATCTAGAAATTGCAAATTACCGACCTCATGAGGTCAATTTTCTGCAAAATTATCTATAGAAATTGCAAATTGCCGACCTCTATTCTGTAAAACTATCTATAGAAATTGCAAATTACCGACCTCATGAGGTCGGTTTTCTGAAAACAATTCCAAAAAATTACAAATTACCGACCTCATGAGGTCGGGTTTCTGCAAATATTTGGAAAAATTTATAAAATATCGATCTCACGGCGACGGAAATCTAAAACAATATATCATATATTCATATAAATTACTGACCTCCGGAGGTCGGTAAACTCATATCATTATATTATTAATATAATTTACCGACCTAATGAGGTCGGTATTTTATTTAATTAATACCTGGCTAAAAAAACATTACCGACCCACTATTTTCCGACTTGATTTTGAGGTCGTTTTTTGCCCAAAACCGACCTCATGATGTCGGAAATTGCCATTTTTTTTTTTGTCGGAAAATTCTGTTTTTTTAGTAGTGACTCCCTCCGTTCTCTTTTACTTATCCAGTATTTCAAAAATAGATTTTTACTTTTACTTATCACTTTTAGCATACCAAGATAAAATAATTTTTTTTCCTATTTTAACAATAATATTAATTACTCACTTCAAATCATTTTTCAAATCTAATAAAAATATGCACTAATTAATATAGGTATATTGGTAAATTATACACTTAATTTATTATTTCTTAAATAACGTGAAAAGTCTAAAGTGGACAAGTAAAAGTGAACGGAGGGAGTATTAACAACTATAATATAAGGCTCAAGTTGTAATTAATAATTATTAACAACTATAGTATAAGCCACTCATAATTATTTATAAATTACAACTCCCTCTGTTCCAAATTAATTGAGATTTTAGCCTCTAAAAGTTAATAAAAAATAATTGATGTTTCACAAAATCAAGAAAGTATTTAATTCTCTTTTTCAAATTTGTCCTTGACACATTCCCATATTTGCGTAATAATTATGTTAACCTAAAAATATAGCAAAATCATACTCCCTCAGTTCACTTTAACTTGTCCACTTTTGACTTTTCACGTTGTTTAAGAAATAATAAATAAAGTGTATATATTACCATGATGCCCATATTAATTGCTATATAGTGATATTGGTTTTAAAAAATGATTTGGAATGAGTAATTGATGTTAAGGGTAAAACAGAAAAAAAGAATTTGTCTTATCTTGATATGTGAAAAATGACAAGTAAAAATGAAAATCTGTTTTAGGAATAGTTGACAAGTAAAAGTGAACGGAGGGAGTACTAATTAAGGCCATATAAGTCAAAACCCCTCTTAATTTTTAAGAGTTAGTGAATTTTTTAATCCATGTGCTCAAACTTAAAACCTCAAATATTTTGGACTAGATGGAGTAACTTCTAAGATCATTTATGAAAAGTTGTACCAGAACCATCTAAAATTAGCTGTACTTAATTAAACCATAAGGATATACCTATACACTGCGGGAATGGAGAAATATTGACAAATATCAAGATTTAATTAATTTGTTTCAACTAAGATATGTGGTCGCCATTGATCGAGTGCGATAATGTTAAAAAGTTAGATTTTAGTATGGGGCACTTGTGATTTCAATCCCCATCAAATGGTGGCACACACAATTTTCCACTTCATAATTAGTTGTAAATTGATATGACTTGGCTTTCTTGTACATTCAAATTCACAATTTGGAAAGACATAAAAGAAATTCACAATCACAAAGGTTTGGCTATTATTCTTTTGAAGTCCAGATGAAGACAACTTTTTTTTTTCAGTATCCACTCATTATTACAGAGGCGAACGGAGAATTATAACTTGGGGTTCAATTGAATCCCAAACTTTCGATGCGCGATATAAATTTATGTGTAAAAATTTATTAAAATAAATAGTAGATATAAATCCATAACTTTAAAAATATAATAGTTTAGTGCTAAAAATTTAAGATGTTAAATCCCTTGAATTTGAATCCTAGATTCACCTCGCACTCACACACACCCATTAATTATACAAAAAATATTTTCTATTAAATTTTTTTATTCTCAGGACTCAAACATTAAATCTCGTACTTAAGAGTGAAAATTTTATTCATCTTATCGCAAACCTTGATTACATTTTACCGGATACATCGAAGAAAAACGAGCTGCATCTGCCAACCAAAAAAGGGAAAGAACGAAAGAAAAGAAAAAGTAATCGAAGAACGAACATATTTTGGTGACCTATTTTAAATAGCGTAATTATATTCCGATTCCTTAGCAAAATCCTTCTCGTCTTTTGATAATTCCGTCTGTTCTATAGTTATGCTCGTATATATATTTCATTGAAACAATAAGGTTATAATTAAGCCATTGAATCTTTAATTAGTAGTAATAATAGTTAATTTTATATTAATCTACTTGCTATCCACTAATTCTATTTTAGTAACAATAGATATTTCAAATTTGGACTCTTACTTTCAGGGTTCAACAGCTTTCTTCTTTTACCTTCTTACCCTTTTTTCTTGGTCTAATATTTTTCATCTGTTGACTGAGACCCCTAATAGTCAAATAATTGCCTGCTTATGGATACCAACATAGTACAAATGACTGCCAATAATACTGTAGGCCCGCTCACACTGTATATGTATCATTTGGGCACGGGATAACTGGCTAAAGAGAAAAGCGCCTTTTCGGTCGGTTTTTGCTCCAAAGGAAAGACATCAACCTTTTTTAAAAGGTATGGATGGTCACTGAAATAATTAATATAAACAATACTGTATTAACAGGATATAGTATTATTCACACTGCAAAGTGAACAACATGTACACGACTTGAAACGGCAAACTGAGCAAGGTGTATAAAAGTAACCCTTACATCAAACACAAGAGTACTGTAACACACAGACAACTCATTTATTGGTGCTCAGTAACAAAGGATAGAGCAGCACAGAAGATCATAACAAAGAGATAATTAAATATCATGAGGAAAATTAGAAGAAATGATGTTTCTTCTTTCCCTCAGCTTCCTCTTGTTCTTCCTTAGCTTCCTTCTTGCCATGATGCTCATGGAATGCATATCCACCAGCTCCAACTGCAGCTGCTGCTGCTATTCCTTCCTCTATGTGGTGCTTGTGTGCATTCTCTGAGTCTTTCTTTGCCTTGTGACTCTCATGCTGATATATTCATACCCCCCCCCCCCCCCCCCCAAAAAAAAAAAAAAAAGAGATCGATGGAGGAAACCATCAAAAGAAACAATTAGACCCTTTATTAATTAGAGTAAAAAATATTTTCGAACAGTTTACATGTAGTAGTGGATAATTTTTAAGTTACAAACCTTTTTCATATAATATTATTAACTCCACTTATCATAGACAATTATAAGTTGTGACCTTTTATATGATTAATAGTGCAAATTCTTAATAACATTTTTGAAACATACCAGTAAATGTTTATCTTAACATATCGTAATACTGTAATAATTTGCCTCATTTACTGCTAATCCAATTTCCTCATGATGAACGATTATACATTGTTATCTGTAGACTGTCAGTATATAGAAATTAATTAGTATGAAATATTTACCACGACAAAAGCACCAGCGGCAACCGCCCCGAGTTCTCCGAGATGTTCATGATGCTTGTGGTGTTTTTTCTCTTCCTCATAATCCTCAGCAGTTTTGATTTTTGTGGTGTCTTCAAAATTAGTAGTCTCAGATGAGTAGGCAGCTCCTCCATAGCCACCTCCTTCAGTACCATAACTAGTTTTCTCACCATATGTATTTTCACCATAGGTGTTAGTTTTCTCTCCATATGCACTATCTCCATAAGTAGTTTTCTCAGCTCCATATTTGTTGTCTCCATAGGTTTCTCCCCCACCATAACTAGTTTTCTCTCCATACGTATTATCTCCATAGGTGGTAGGTTTTTCGCCATATGAATTATCACCATAACTAGTTTTCTCACCATATGTGTTATCTCCATATGTGCTAGGTTTCTCGCCATATGTATTATCACCATAACTAGTTTTTTCACTCTCTCCATATGTTGTTTTCTCACCATATGGTGCTTCTCCATAGGTAGTTTTCTCGCCTGGGGTGTCTTCTTCCTTGTCTTTGTGGTGGTGGAAGAGACCAAAGTGGTGCTTCTTCTCTTCAGCCATGGTGTTTTTTTGGTGGTAAGTTAAGTGATGGTATAGATGACTTTTTGTTAAAAAATGTAGGACAAGATATTTGGGATGTTTTTTCTTGTTAATATTGAGTGGTATTTATAAGTGTATGTTGGCCTATGACTTACGAGGTTAGAGCTTGAGCTGAAGTGGGGACTAATTAATTTGTCCAATGAACGTGTACGAGTTCTTATCCAATGTTCACACCTCTTTCCATGAAGTTTATTAGGTGGATTTTCAATCCAAGTGGCGAAAATCGACATTAAGCTTAACTCAATTGTTATAATCATAGTAAATCAAACATTTGATATGATATACGACTCGCATCATTCATTTTGCTTGTTTGATTAGAACAAACTTCTCTTTTGTGTTTTGCCCGTAATTAACGTCTCTAACTGCGTTTATTATACAATACTATGAATTATTTAAAACCAATTTGCTGCCAAATTTTTTCTAACAGTGAAAGAGTAAATCAAACAACACTATAATGCACTTAAAAAAGGAAGTGATACTAAGAACAAAAAAAAAGTATAGCAAGTAAAAAAGGCTACACGTGTTGCGATGTTCCTTTTAGGCACGACCCCTACCTCGTTTATTAAAATCCAATAGCAAAATGTGGGGTGTTACGATGTTCCTTTGATTTGAAATACCAGTCATTTTTTTGGAAATATAGGGTCTAGTCCCAGATGGGTCTTTGCTTTTGGCAGCAAATTATCAGAGTCAGCCTCAAATTGTGTGTTTGTGGTGTCCATTTGTATATGTATTGCTCAGGCATCAAAGTTAGGATTCATGGTTAATTCACGTTATTAGACTGCCTCACTATGACTAGTTGTGAGTATGAATGTTGTCTTTTTATACAGCATTGTGAAATACTGATCATCCCATGATTTTAGATTTTAGGGTTAAGCAGGACTTAAAATTCATTTTACACATAGTATTTGACAGAATTCCTGTCTTGTCCAATGGAATATTTGATTCTGCAATAGATGTATTATCCCTAGCATTTGCTATTTTGAATTCTGATTTCAGTTAGTGTTTGTCATATATATTAACATGCGACTATTTTGGTAAGTTTTGCTTTGTTAATGTTAACGCACTATGGCCATGTCTACGAGAGTGTGTTATGTAATGGAAGAAGCGAGAGGGAAAATCGAACATAGAAAGAACAGTATTGATTCTTGCATTGAAAATAAGAAATTACATCACTATTTATAAAGAACTAAAAGAAATAAAATAAAAGGAAATATGTTATTTTTTTATAGATACTAAATTAAAAGGAAACTAAATATTATGTAATTAAAATAGAAATAAAATAAAAGGAAATATGTTTTTTTTTATAGATACTAAATTAAAAGGAAACTAAATATTATGTAATTAAAATTAGAAGAAAATAAATATTCTACAATATTCCTAGACTAAAAGTGAAGTAAATATTCTATCATTATTATAAATCATAACATTAAAGGAATGTAAATTTTGACAGAGTGAACTACACGGCTCTTTCCCTAAGTTTTGATTAGTAAAGTAGTTGATTAGTACGTTATTGGTAGAAGCTGGATATATTTAGCCAGTAAATAATAAAAATATATGCAAGCTGATCTAAATAATATTCTTATTAAAAAAGAAAAGTTAAGCAACATAACTTGTGTTTGTAGAATTTGTAATCTTTCACTAATGTTACTTTATATGTACATTTAAGATCCTATTAATAGCACAAGATAAAAAGAAACAACAGATTACAAAATCATCAATACCGAGTAGTTTCATTATCCATTCAGAGAGTCGGAAATACACGTGGAGATCTTGAATATCTTTGAACCTAAATCTCCAACTCCTCTCCACATGATATGCTTGGTAATAACTTTTCTTAACTGACCGAAATTGAAGTATTGATAGCAATAAAAAGGGTCGGCATTATGGTTAGGACCCATATTTTAGTATTGGTTAAATTTTGAGGACTGTCGGCAATCCTTTTAGGTGTATGTATATTTAGTCCAAAATTTTCCTTCTCTAGCCTTAAATCTGTTGGTTTATTGTCTCTGTCCTTCTAACTAGTAACTGCCATTCTAAAGGGAAAGAAAGGAAAAACCAGAGGCTCCTATAGAAATTGAACACTAATTAATCTCTTAATTTCTTTTCCTTTAGGCATTCGATATCCAAATTATTATATCGACTCAATTAATTTAAAGTCGTGCTAGATAGGCTTACAAAAGAAATAAATCGAAAAACATGGAAGGATTTCAAATTCAATAATTAGTTCGAAAAACTACTCCCTCTTATTCAAAATAATTGATGTTTTAGGCTTAAACTTGGACACATAAATTATAGAATGCACTTACTCTTAAAAATTAAGAGAGATTTTGATTAAAATATGTTTAATTATAATTTTGTTTTCTTTTTAGCTCTGACATAATTATCACTGGGACTAGAAATATGTCAAGGATAGATTTGAAAAAAAAAAAAAAGATATCTTCTAAAGTGAAACATCAATTATTTTGGACAGCAGAAAGCAATAAGTTTAAAGTAGCATTAGAAAAATTTTGGGGGGGGGGGGGGGGGGGAGAGGGGAAATGTCTTTCGTGACCTTATAGGGCACGTGTTGTGCTTTCAACTGTTAAATAAGTATACATTGACACAAGGTTGCGTTTCTAAACCAAATTTCCCGAATTAAAGGACAAACATCGAAAGATTTGAGAAAATGCTTGCTCAAAATTATATTTCACATCACACCAAATTGACCCTTCTTTATCTCACCCTCTTCCTAGTCTCTTTTTAGTTAGTGATGTTTAATAGCATTTTCTAAAACAGACAATGGAAAACAAAAAGAAAATCTTCTTACGTCAGTGGTTAATAACGAGCCATAAAATAGCTGGAAGGACCAAGGAGGAAGCCAAGGTCGGCTAAAGGGCCAAGCTGATGAAGCAAAGGCTTTAGGCCTCCACATTTTGGAGCCCCATTTTTTTTATTAGTGGTACTAAGGTCCGGTTTGGGCATGATTTGAAATCATGTTTGGACATACAATTCGAATATTTTAAGGAGTATTTTCTTTTATAGACGTAAAAACCCCACAATTTGTGAAAACTATCAAAACATTATCAATTCTTATACAATCTTACCAAATGAGCAAGTCATAGTTCATAACAAAATTAATACGCTAATTCATAACAACCGACTCAAATTAATACTAAAGTTTGATCAATTAATGTTGTATTTTTTAGAAAGACCTTCTAGCGTATTAAGTAGGCGTTTGGCCATCAATTTTCAAACCATGGTTTCAAACCAGTGTTTGGTCATCAATTTTCAGTCATGGTTTGAAACCATGGTTTGAACCCAAATCATCCAAAAAGCATGGGTTGGGGTATGAAACCATGGTTTCAATTATTTTAAATATAAAATTTAACCCATAAGTTAATATTTTGTATAAAAAGACCCATAAGTTGGTAAATATTTTTAACAATTACCCCCATCAATCATTTACCAATCTCATTAACTTCCACCAACCTTTATTTATGTCTATCAACCTTTAATTTATGTGGGAAGATTATATTAAATAGTAGTTACATTACTATTCATGTTAAATTTTCGATTTTATTAAAGTAAAGTTTTGATTAATTGATGTTGTATTTTTTTAGAAAAGCCTTCTAGTAGTGTACTAATTTTATTATAAACTATGATTTTCTCATTTGGTAAGATTGTATAAGAATTGAGAATGTTTTGATAGTTTTCACAATTTGTGGGGTTTTTATGTCTATAAGAGAAAATACAACTTAAAATATTCAAATTGTATGCCCAAACATGGTTTGAAATCATGTCCAAACGGGGCCTAACTTTGTTACGAACTATGACTTGCTCATTTGGTAAGATTGTATAAGAATTGAGAATGTTTTGATAGTTCTCATCACTTGTGGAGTTTTTATGTCTATAAGAGAAGATACAATTTAAGATATCCAAATTGCATGTCCAAACATGATTTCAAACCATGTCCAAACGGCTCCTAAGTTTTATGATTGAGTTCTTAAGAAATATATTGAATATTATAAGATAAAATGATATACAAGCCCTTCTGAAAGAAAATAAAATTGTGTAGCAATGTAACAAGTAATTACTGTTAGACTATTTATTACATTCTCACATGAACAATCTTCTTTCTCGTAATTTTTATTTTTCTTCTTCTTCTTCCTACTAAGCTATCTATTGTCTCAAAGAGTTTAAGTTTTTATACTAAATATTTTTACTATAAAAACATCCAAAGAACATTTATAGATAAACCTGCTTAAAATATAGCAAATTAAAGTTATAAAAGTTTATTTTTATACTAAATTACTAACTTCTAGCATCATGCCCTGTTGTTCGAGCTTTCTGCTGCCTTTTTTTTTTTTTTTTTTAAATTCACATTTGTTGTCTTTTTATACTTTTCTCCATAAGTGTATTCTTTTTTATTACATGCTAAAATTCAAATATAGCAACTAGAAAATATGAATCAAGTCACTCAAAACTCAAAAAGAAGGATGTAAAAAACTGAAAGTTGCATACAATCTCAAAAAAGGAGCTCTTTATCTAATATCTCAAGAAAGATTAAATGAATCGGTGATATCGTTAATTGAAATAGAACTATTAGAGGAAACCGATTCCCCCTCCCCCCCCCCCCCCCCCCCCCCCCCCCAATTTAGGAGGATTTATAGTGTTTCCACACTTCCCCTCCAGTGTGACTCAAACCCAAGAGGAAACCGATTATTAAACAATATTAATTAATAACTTTGTTTTTCAAAAAGTTAATTTAAGAAATGTCAAAGTTTTTAAAATTTTTATAGAAAGAAGCTTAAGGCCTCTTAATATAATGTGGCTTTAGGCCACTAAATATGTTGAGCTGCTCCCGAGGAAGCCACCTAATGATCTTATGCACTATACATATACATTCTTTTTTTTTTTTGGTCGTTATATGGAGTGATTTTATGATCTTAACGGAACAAAAAATAAGGAATTAAATATTTAGAGTGTACAAAATAATGTACACAGGATTTATGTCAAAATAAAACACATAGTAAGACTAGTGATTTCATGCATAAAATCTCTAAACATGTTTTACAAACCGAAAAGATACTATAAAATAAAATATGCTTAAAAAAAGGACGGTACAGAACATTTAAGGTCAAAAAGTTAGGCCAATCCAATTTTAAAGAAAAGTTCTATGAAAATTTTAAGAAGAAAAACCTTTATGATCAAGTTGCGGAGTCACACGCGCATATGTTGTCGGGAGAAAGTGATAGATACCTAGCTAGTATATCTAGTTTCTATTTTATTTTTCATTTTCTGTGAAGGGGTAACTTAGGCATTAGAACCAAGATGTCAGCATAACATTATTATTTTTTTCTCTTCGTTTGCGAATCATGTGTTATTTTCTCTTAGGAATTAGCTCTAAATTCGGCAATTTATCAACACCTTCATCCTATTAACAAAAAAAAGAAAAAAAAAGGAAAAAAAAGAAAAGAATAGTAGATACCAAAAAGAAAAAGAAATACTAGTAGGTAATTAGATATGTACCAACACGAATTCAGGTATAACATGTATCTTTTTATTTTTTATTTTTAATAATATAAAAGATTTAGTGGCCATAAATTGCGTCTTATTATCCCTAAAAGAAAATGAGAAAGAAGGTTATAGTTAATAATAATAATAATAATAATAATAATAATAATAATAATAATATCATCATCATCATCTCATTAGTATAATTTTATTAACATAAATATTAGGATCGATAAAGAAGAGGAGGAAGAATATCCCGTGTGGAATCCGCACAAACACTAGTTAGTCGATGCAGATGTTTTGTGATAGAGTGCCGACAATTAGTGGGGTGCGGATTTTGATGTCAATCACAAGAATCTCATATAATTCACTTCTCTAGCAGATGAGTCAAGTCGTGCTTGTAATTATTTCTTGGACCTTTTGTCATCAATGGGTCCATTAATAAGATGTGTCGGCAAGTCTTGTTAAAAGGTTGAATTGACTGATAATTTTCCGGTTCTGTTTATAAAAAGTAAATAATTAATTTTTAAAAATTTTACAAGTTGAATTTCATGATAATATTAAGAAGTTTCACTTATAAAATTTGAAACTCTATAACAATTAATACTATTTTTCAGTTAAAAAAAAAATTCATGTTCTTAGTCGTCGTTCAATTCAACCAATTTAGTGGCAAAGCCAGGATTTTAGCGAAGAGTGTTCAAACTTCGAAGAGGTAAATAAATAAATAAAAAAATCGATGATTTGGTGTGAAAAAATGAAGTCAAGCTACATAATATTTAGCTAAGTCATGAAAGCACTTATTATAGTACTAAAAATTGTATAAATTTAAATTAAGCATAAAAGACGGGGAAAAAAAAATTCTTCTAGTGAAAACATAATCCAAATATATTATTGAATCCTACTCGAGAAGATTTATATCTTGAAATATTTTTATAATAACCTCATTAAAAACTATACTAAATATCTCTTTTGTACATCAGGCACTGCAAAATCGCCTGAAATTTCATCATTTATTGTAGAAGCATTTTAATTTGTATAAGATGAATCTTTTGGTATTTAAAATATTTTTTCTATTCTAATTGGAAAAATAACTACAAGACACAATATAATAATCCAAACCAAAAAAAAAAAAAATGCAAAACGTAGCTAAGACACAAATTAATTGTCACCAAAATATTTAAGAATAATGAAAAAGGCTGTCTACATACGTTTTATGACTAGTTTTGTGATTCCTATAACTAAAATTCTTTTTAATTTATGTGACACTTTTTGGTTCTCGAGATTCAAGTTGATTACTTTTAAAGTTAAATTAAATTAAATCAACTCAATATTCTAAAATTAAAATTAAAATATTTAAAAATTATATGAAAAGTAATATAAGTTGAAATTCTTCTTAGATCAATATGATTAAAAAGAAACATTTAAAAATAATTCTTCTTAGGTCAATATGATTAAAAAGACAAATTTAAAAATGTTGGCAAAATTAAGTTTGCAAATTTTGAAAAGTGAAAAATATCATATAAGTTGAAGCATTATTGCATTAGTAACACAAGACTTAACAACAATACTTACCTTCTTTATATGAGAGAATATTTGCAAGAGTTGGTGAACCGCTCCACTATTTGTTCTATTTTGCCTACAAAAATAAAAGTAGGCAAAAGTTAGCGGCCGCATGGGTTCAAACCCGCACGTCTTTAGACGAGCTGAACACCCTTGACCGCTACGCTATCACTGCTGAATGTGTCATGGGTGTTCAGGGTTAAGTAATTATCCGATAACAACTATATTTGACCTACACATGCGGTGGAATTTTTCGGCGAAGGGTGTTCATTTGACCACCCTTCCAAAGCTATAGCTCCGCCCCTGAACCCATTAACTGGTCCTTGAAATTATACTTTTCTCTTTTCTTCTAATTTGTGATTTTCTTTCTTGTTTTCTCATATTGATGATGTCTTCGTGATGATTAAATAAATAAAATAAAAAAGATAAGGTGAAGACTGAATAAGCATCTAAAGATTCGTAAATTGGGAAAAATGTTAACTTAGTTAGCTTAAGAAATTTGTACTATATCAATGTATAACTTGAGAGTGACGAAAGTGCTGCTATTGGTCTTCATTCCATTCATCACCAATAGTTCACTAGCCCAGTTAAAAGGTTCCACGGAAAATTAAGTAATAGTAATACTTTTCCTTAATTCGGGATTAAGCCAAATAATTTACTTCACGGAGATTACTAAAATCATTGAATTTGCAAAGTTGATATAATTTATCAAAGCTTGTGTGATCTTCTTAATTTTATCTATTACATGCCCCGATTAACTGAGATTTATTCCATATCAGAATTTTTTCATATCCAATGTTCGAATCTAAAGCCTTTAAATAAGGAGTCGAGGGATTATATCACTATAATCCTTGTTGCTGAGAAATGAACTAAATTATATAGCAAAACAAAACCAAATTATATAGTACGAATGTTTTAACTAATCTCAACCATACACTAGAATAAGAAAAGTGTCATACACCGGTCATTTTGCTAATTAATTCCTCACATGACCCAACATTTGATCATTATCTAGCTAGACCTTATTTGTTTTCACTTATTAGGTATCTGGACCTGAATCATTGACATGTCAATTTTAGAGTACACGTTTGCTTTTAAATTATCGAAATGATTTTTCTTTATTATTGAATATCCTCTCTTTATTCAATAGTTTGGTGTCGATCTCAAGATTTGAAGACACGTTCTCTAATCCGTAATCAAGTTGGTAGCTTTCGTTCGATCAATTACTTTGATTTTGAGCTCTTTTATCCAAAAAGAAGGTAACTTTTTTAAAGCTAATCAGCTGTCGGATGATCCTTTTGAAAAATTTAAATATTCTTATTGAGTTAAAAGTAGTCACTTCTCAGTTTCAACTTTCAGTAGGGAAGTTTTAATACATCTTTATTGGTTAGGATTATCGTCTTATTTAAGTTGAGACATTTCCTAATTTCAAGTATCTTATGCGCTTAGTAGTTGAGGACATTTGGATACATATTATTAATTAGTTATTACTCTCACCGTCTCAACTTATTGTGGTTTTTCTCTTTTACACACCCCTAACTAGAAACATTAATTAGGAGAGTTTTTCTTTTATTTTTTTAAAACCATTTTATCATCGTGTATGTCTTAACATATAAGCTCTCTTCATTAAATATTACTATATTGATG
Source organism: Lycium barbarum (assembly GCF_019175385.1). NCBI lineage: Eukaryota > Viridiplantae > Streptophyta > Magnoliopsida > Solanales > Solanaceae > Lycium > Lycium barbarum. The sequence goes on along the minus strand of NC_083338.1, from coordinate 133,395,447 downwards.
TGTTTATATTTTTCAAAAATAATTACTACTAGGGATAAAATGAAAAAAAAAAATCAATTTTATCTTGAATTTCTAACATGACAAATTAATACCTTGAGACAATCCCTTTTCGAAATTACAATAGATAATTTGAGGCGGAGTAGCACTTTTAGCTGTTGGATGATTCTTCCATTGGTTAAACATCGTTAGCTTAGTTGAGACATTTGGGAATTTCAAGTATCCTATGCACTTGGAGTTTTAAGAACATTTGGATTGATATAATTCACTATTCACTGCTAGTTAGAATGTCCAATAGTCGAGATTGAAAAGTTAGATTAGCAAATCATTTTCATTTCTTAATAAAAAACCTTAACAAGAAACCCAAAAGATGATTATTGTATTAAGAGTTGAACCTCTATTACTAATAATATAACAAGAATTTTATACTATCATATAACCTATAGAATGTAACTATTAGTAATATATAACAACTTAAATTGTATTGATAGTATTAAAATTCTTTATGTTATCCGTATATATAAATTCTTGTATAAACTCGTTAATCAAAGAATAAATGAACACAAACTCATTCACAAGAAAGCCATTTATTACGCCACTTAAAGAGCAACTATACACAAGGTAGTTCAACAGAAAATTGCGAGGGAAGTTATAAAAAAAAACACACACACACGATTATTTAGGAAATCACACATCTACTAAAGACCAAGCATGACAGTATGAAAACACGACTGAACTCCATACAGAAAAGGGAAATTCAACAAATATTAAAACTTGAAAGTATAATTAAAACCAACTAATATAATTAAAACCAACTAATGTAATTTAGAAGTGGTGGTGGTGGTGGTGTCCTCCCTCAGCTTCTTTTTCTTCTTTCTTGGCATCCTTCTTGTCATGGTGCTCATGGAATGCATATCCACCTGCACCAACAGCAGCAACAGCTGCAATCTCCTCCTCTATCTTGTGTTTATGTGCATGCTCTGGATCTTTCTTTGCCTTATGTTTCTCATGCTATATATAAAACATTTATCACCAACAAAAGAGTGAAAGATAATTATTATGGGGAGACATAACGGTGGAAATGGATTTCCTTCGACAAATTACCATATCAAGCTTGATATATATAAAGAGTTATTTGTTGTTATAGGTTAACTTAATGCGTTCACTAGTGCATAAGTGTCTGCGTACAGAGAATAAACTCTCCTTATAAATATAATCATCCCTTTTCAGTTTATCTTCTTTAATTTCTCACACAATTATATTCTACTTGTGATATTTCTTTTTTCTCTTTTTTCTTTTGCACTATAGTGAATAAAAATGGACATAGTGAAAATCCTTTTGTTCCGGCAATCCAACAACTTGACAAGATCATTTGGGATAGAAGCAACAAACGTATGTTAGATCACGAGAAAGTTGTAATGGAGACAGAATGAATACTCTTCCATCATTAATTAGATATTGGTTCGAATCTTGGGAGCTGATCAGAATATAGTCATTTTAGTACAGAATGATTTATCCTTCTAAGTGGGATTTTCATGTGCGAATCTAGTTTATTCGAACCCCAAATGAATATAAAGTGAATATCAAACAGTGTAAGAAAACAAATATTAGAAGACGTATAATTCTTTGTTCTTTAGATCATGCGCACACGATGCATGCTCACCTATCTAATAGGTTCACGATCTAAAAAGTTTAGAGGAAAAGAGATCTCCTATGATCGGTTATTAGTTTGAATTGAAACAAATAATTGTGAGCATAATTTGAATAGAAAAAGATGATTCTTCAAAAAATTTATTTGAAATATATAAAAGAGTATATTTACATACCAAGGCGTAGACACCGGCACCGGCAGTGCCAAGTCCACCGACTTGCTCAAGATGCTTATGGTGTTTGATTTCCTTTTCATAATCGACAGGGCCTTCCTCTGCCTTGTCCTTGTGGTGGAATAGGTGGTGGTGGTGTTTCTCCTCCTCCATGTTATTATTATGACACTATGAAACAAGATGTCGATTGAGAAATTAAAGTGTGTGATGATTGATTCAATTACGTTCTGTGATAATGTTACCCTAGTGTTATTCTATTTATAGGTGATTATTGTTAATGGTGAACTTTGTCCTAATTAATTAATTGTGGATGAGGTGGCCCTTTGATAGTCATACAACTCATCAACTATAATTTCTGTTTGTATCTTGTTTAAGATGATTTTTACACTATTATTACGTAAATGTATGGAGAATATAATTAATATGTAAATAAAAGTGTGCTCTCTGTAACGGCTTAAGATTTTTTATGAGAATTGAGATGAGATGGTCACGCACTTTTATATGTTATCAAAGCAGACAAACGTCCTTGGATCAAATTTCACCACCACTCATTATCAAAAAAGAATTTCCACGTGCTTGAACCATGAAAAAGAATCAGGCTCGCACGTGAGGGGGCGTGTTGATCGGTGATATAATTAAAGTAAATAAAAATGTGTTCTCTCTAACACCTTAAGCTTTTAGATGATATTGTCACACACTTTAATAAAATGATAATTTATTACTGCTATATCTTCAAGGTTTGGAAAAGTAAATAAATCTTGTGAACATCTCTTTGTGGTTGCATGCCATTGGAAATAAAGAAACTTGGAGGAGGTAATAAGTAGTTTTTATGTGGAAGACCACTTAATTTTCAAAGTTTGACCCTGAAATTTCTAATTAAAAATGAGAATACTTACTAACTTATCACAATCTTTAGTAGTCTCTGACACTACTTCTAAGTGTTTAGATATCAAACGTTATGTTTGCATATATATGTTCAATTATATATGTAAATAAACTAAATACATTACGAGATTTTTGCAAGAACACTCTTTTCGTGAATTGAGGTTCTTATCATACAAGGAGGCGTGGCAATTAGTTGTGACTTTGGCCTTTGGGTTGTGGTTGTTCTCCAACACAATGATTCTTATCCCGTAAAAGTCCTTCAAATATTACATTAAACATTTGTAAACTATTAGTTTTGAACCGAATATATGTCTATCATTCCATCACAAATTAGAGCGTCGTAAAATATGTCACAAATTAGCCTATTTCGTTATAAAACCGTCATAATTTTGTGACTGGCCCGCTATATATTTCATCATAAATTCATATTTTTCTTATATATCATCAACAAAATTAATTTGGAGTTAATTAGAAATATGATTTTTCTTCCCCAATTACCAATCACCATCACCTTAATTAGAAATATGATTTTTATTCCCCAATTACCAATCACCATCACCTTTTACTTCTTTAAGCCAGAGGAGCTGCATAATTGGATGGCGAATATTGTGAATCATCCACCAAAATATGGGATTACTTATCTATTAAGGCTGTGAGAGAGCACGTCGGCAAAGGAGAAAAACAAATTCTAGAAGATGAAAATATCATGCAGCTGTCATTCAAGTCAATTTTAAGTTTTTTTTTTTTTTTAAAAACTATTAATAAAGCAAAAGCAACTAAGAGGCTAAAACAAAACACAAATAAAACAAATGCAAAAAGGAAAAGCTGCATTAGCTAGAAGGGTTAGGATTAGGAAAGTGTATTCTACTTGACAGATCTTCATCTTCACATATGGGACAATTTTAAGTTTGTTTCTTCACATTTCTGTTTTCAAAAAATTCATAATTTCTCTTTTTTTCAATTTGAAAATGCATTTAACTTATTACAAACATGTCACGAATGAACATACTTCGTTAAAGTTTAAACACTTGAAAACAATTAGTTTTGTACTAACAAAATATGTCATCATTCCGTCACAAATTCAGGCATCGTAAAAAAATTTACAACGAACGAATAAAATCATCATAAATGAATTACAAATATGTCACGAACTAACATACTTCGTTATAAAACCGTCATAATTTTGTGACTGATCCGCTACATATATCATCATAAATTCGTTTGTTTCTTATCTATCATCAACAAATTAATTTGGAGTTACTTAGATAAATGATTTTCTTCCCCAATTACCAATCACCATCACCTTTTTCCTCTTTAAGTCGGAGGAGCTGTATAATTAGATGGTGAAGATTTTGAATCATCCACATGCGGCAAAGGAGAAAACAAATTCTTAAAGATCAAAATATCATGTAGCTGTCATTCAAGTCAATTTTAAGCTTTGTTTTTTCACATTTCAGTTTTCAAAAAAATCATAATTTATTTTTGGTAATTTGAAAATGCATTTAATTTAGGGAAAAGGGCTAAAAATATCTTCCTTTACCAATTTGGGTCAAAAATACCCCTCCCGTCATTAAAGTTTTTCTAATATACCCTGTCTTAACAGAAATTTTCAAATTCTCCAAAATAACCCCATTTCATTTTTTAAAGTTGTCTAGAATATACTTGGATCGCTAAATTCATACTAGAAAATAAGCCATAATTACAACTTCGTGTATCAAATCAATGAATAATTCGAGATATTTAATTGTGGTTTTCGTTTCTTGTTCATGTCAAGCCAATCAGAACGAAAAATCAAATCGTTTGCTCTATGATCGTATGTTTTTTTTTTTTATTTAGTTGGGTCGGATTTTAATGGAGCTGGTTTAAAAAATGAAATCGAGTTATTTTGAGAAATTTGGGATTTCCGTTAAGATAGGGTTATATTTAAAGACTTTAATGACAGAAGAGATATTTTTGACCCAAATTCGTAACCGAAGATATTTTTATCCCTTTTCCCAAAGTAGAGGGATAATTTTGAACTTTTCCCTTTAATTTATTATAGAGACATCTCTCAACAAATGGCACTTAGTCATTGGGCGGATAAAAACGAGCAGACTATGAATCTTATGGATTGGTTTTAGTCTTTTAACTGATTTACAATAATACACTATTCTTAATAATAAATATGATATGTCAAACTTGAAAATGGAGTAAGTAATATTTTACATAAGTTTTTATTTAGTACTCGCATCATTTCAATTTGTTTGTCTCACTTTTCTTTTTTGGCTATTTAAAAAAGAACGTTTTTTTCCTAATTTGACAACTCTTTAACATCCTACATTTTTAACGCCACGAGATTAAAAAACATTTTGATAAATTATACATATCTTTAGTTTAAAATCACAAGATATAATAATCCTCAAATTAGTTAAACACATAAATTGAACGGAGGAGTAGTAAATAGTGAATTGTGTTGGTCAAGATAAAGGGACCAAAATTAACAAATCACAAAATGCGAACATGCATAAATGAGAAGTGGCTATTTGTGTGACTACTTATCCATTATATAAATTAGAATGATGTTAGTGGGGATTTCGTGCTATCCTTGTAAATTAGATCACTTAACCACGTGAATATCGAACATAAATATTAAATCCCATTATGTAATTCAAAGTCAAAAAAAGGCGTTAACAAAATTCTTGCATAAAAAAGAATAAGAAGATTAAGATGTCATAATTAGGGGTGGCAAACGGGCGGGTCGAGTCGGATATGGGTCGGGTTGAAAATGGGTTGACAAAAAACGGATCAATTATCCAACCCGCCCATATTTAACACGGTTAAAAAATGGGTTACCCGACGGATAATATGGATATCCATATTATCTAAAGCTACTTCAAAGATGTTGGCTTCATGTAGCCAATATGAAGAAGATTAATTTACCATTTTGTCCACAAATCCAGTACATAGTTGCTCAACATTTTTTGGAAGAATAGAACTACGAACCTTTCCAATGACACGACCTCAAAGAAAATCTTTTTTGGAAACTATCCACCCAACCCCAACCCCCACCACCCACTCCCCAACAAAATCCCAGCCCCACCCAACGACCACCCTCGAACACACTTCATCTTCACCTACCCACCCCAACTCCACCCATCCCACACCACCGCTCCACCCAACCCTCACCCACCCCCCTCCCAAAGCGTCTATTTCATATATGACTACTTTGCACTTTGAAGACGGCCCCAAAAAGTGGTTATGTTTTTAAATTAGCCATTTTTTAAAAGTGACACAAAAATGGCTATTTTTGTAAATTGACCATTTTTTAAAAGTGACATAAAAATAGTTAGTTTTGCAAATATATATTTCTTGCAAAATGACCGAAAATGCAAATTTGCAAAAATAGCAACTTTTTTTGTCATTTTTTTAAAATGGTTGTGTCACTTTAAAAAAATGGCTACTTTACAAAAGTGACCACTATCTTAGAAATGACACATTGCAAAAATGGTATTTTAATACTTTCACAAAGAAGCTATTTTTAAAAAATGGCTACTTTTGCAAAGTAGTAAGTTTTTAAAGTAACTACTTTCACAAAATGACTATTCATGAAAATTACTACTTTCAAAAAGTGACTATTTTTAAAAATTATCTACTTTCACAAAGTGGCTATTTCCTTAAGTGACTACTTTTGCAAAATGACTATTTTCTTAAGTGATTACTTTTGCAAAATGACTATTTTTGAAAAGTAGCTACTTTTCGCAAGTAATATTGTGAAAAAGCGGTTACTTTTGTAAAGTTGCTATTTTTGAAAGTCACTACTTTCACAAAATGTGTAGTTTTGCAAAGTTTAGAGATAGGGGGTGGTGGTAGGGAGGTGAGAGGTAGGGGTTGGGGTAGGTGGTGATAGGGGTAGGGGTGGGGAGGGAGGTAGTGGGGGTAAGAGGGGGTGGTTAAGTGGTGGGGTAGGGCGAGGGTAGTGAGGGTGTAGGGGTGGTGGGGTGGGGGGTAAGGAGTGGGTGGTTAAGGAACTTGTTTTTCTAGAGAAAACATTTTTCAAAATATTTTGACCAACCAAATATGAGAAAATTAGAAAACATTTCCTCCATACCAAACACACACTATTTGTTGTGATTTTATCCATTTTACCCATTAATTTACTCATATTTTAAGTGAATAATATGGGTTGACTCATATTGGACCCATATTAAATGGGTTGGATCGGGCGGATAACCATATTTTTTACCCATTTACCACTTCTAGTCATAATCATTTTTATAACACAAGGAAGAAAAAGGGAGTAACACTCAAATAGTACCAAATTAATCGATACACGAAGTCTTACAAGGCGAGATTAACATAGAAACAATAACTCAATCCACACATGAGAGAAACACTGGATATAAAATACACGGAGGCAGTCCATATATAGCTGCTAAAAATTAAACAAAATTACTAAATTTAGTGGTGGTGGTGATGGTGGTGGTGTCCTCCCTCAGCTTCCTTTTGCTCTTTCTTAGCATCCTTTTTCTCATGGTGTTCATGGAATGCAAATCCAGCAGCCCCAACTGCAGTTGTTGCTGCTATTCCTTCCTCTATCTTGTGCTTGTATGCATGCTCTGGGTCTTTCTTTGACTTGTGCTTCTCATGCTACAGTATTTTATATATATTTATCATAACAACAAGAAATTGAGTAAGAAATTAACGAAAACTATAGCTCAATCAAGATAAAGAGGTATGTATACGGTGAAAACCGGATATGAGCCAGAACGGTGGTAAGGTAAATCGGTGATAGAAAAGGAGCGAGAACATACCGGATGCTGTCCGGTCTTACCCGGAGAAGGCGTCTGTACCGGAGCTAAACGAGTCTGTCTTCTCAGTTATCGAAACGGCCAAGTCTTCTGATCCGAGCGTCTGTGGCCGTTGCCCCGAATAGCCGTTTGACCGAATAGCCGTTTGACCGGGTGGCCGTTGGACCGAGTGACCGTTGGTCCGCATAACCGTCGCATGCGGACCCCGCACCAGTGGCGTGCTGTCATAGTCAACTACTTACCATGCGTGTGTCAGACGGCGCCGTCAGTCTAATCCCACCAAATCCGTGCAGGGCTGTCATTGTCATGATTATTTTATTAGTCTTCATTTGTGTGAAATCCAGAGGGTGGCACTATAAATAGGGCATGTCCTCCTTCCTTAAAGGGGTTGGTTCCTACATTTCTCCAAGAACACTTGTAATAGAATAGCCCATATATACAATCTTTCCTTCAATTTCTGATCCGGCCACGACCGTTTTGTTCACATTTTTAGCGTATTTAATCCATCAAGCATTCTACGCTGTTCATAAGCACTTGTGTTCGTAAGCAAACCGCCATCACTAGCCATTTCATTAAAGAACTCTTACATATATACTTTCTCTATCTCATATGTATATTAAGATCCAAGCCCATATCCTATACCCGCTTACAAATTCAATTGATTATCCGATTTCGGGGTAAACAGTTTGGCGCCCACCGTGGCGCTAGGATAATAGTGGCTTTCGATCTTGACTTATATCACATTCATCAAAATCGAAAACGCCCCTGCCCGTATCTACGAAAACGGACTAAATGGCCGACGCTGAGCAATCCGGTCATGTCAACAATACCAAAATTGTGGCGGAAAACGCAGGCAGCAGATTACGGAGATTGCCAAACCCCGCTGACCCGAACCCCGTCGATTCAAGGGAGGGACTCGACCGGCAAAATACCGTGGATCAAGAGAATGCCGCCCTGCCGGCTGTTGCACCTTATTTTTACCAAGGCTAAACAAAGCACAACTTATGGAGCTCTGAAATAATTAATTATGTACAGAGTCGCCACCTAGCTTTTAAGGTATACTAGGGTACCTATAAATTATTAATATATGCAGCTTAACATGGTCTACGAAAATAAGTGAGATTCTAGGTAAGGGTTCAAATTATTCCGAAGGGAAGGTGTTAGGCATCCTTCAGAATCCACAAATGTGGTTCCCGGCTGGACCAATTTAACTATACGAGGGATGTGTAAAAAGACTTGATTATTATTTACAAAAATTAATAGAATTTAGACTAAGAATAACTAACATGAATGTTTATGTAGTAAAAGGTGTAAGTATTTACATATGTATAAAAATACATATTACGTGATAATTTACAAATAAATAAAGTGCGCAATTACAGTGACTAAATTTTTTAGCTTTAAATGAATATATTATAAAGGTATTTACTTAACAATGAACGATTTGCTTTTGAATGAAAAAAAAAACAGATTTAAACATATGTGATATAAACAATTATTTAAAAAGGTTATCTACAACTTAAGAGCTTGAGTATGTGAAAAGGTGTAAGGAATGGACATGAAATTATTCTGCACGCAAGGTGTGTTAACTAATTTAACTAGCTAAGTATGTACACCTAATCAATTAATTATGAGAGTACATTTTAAAACCTAAATATTGAGGCAAATCACCCTATTTATTTACTTAAGTGTGCTAAGCCACTAAATTAAAACTCTAGCGAAACATGATAACTATAAGAATATTAACTACACAAATAATAACTGTCTAATATTAATTTATCTAAAACACATAAAAGTTAAATCACCTAAGCAGATCATAAATAAATATCACTAGCCTACACCCTAAAAAGTAAAGTTTCACTATATTTTATGCTTGCATAATTTAAGAATGTAAAATATATATATATATATATATATATATATATATATATATATATATATATATATATATATATATATATATATATATATATATAAACAAAGAATTTAAGAAGCTATTTGAATTTCTTTTGAGTGCCATCTTCCAAAAAATAACTTCAGATACCTGCATGAGACTTAATAAAAAATGTTAGTAAGAAAATAAATAATTATCGGATGAATTAAAAATAATGAATAAACTTAAAATAAAAATCCATCTTTGTACATGGAAGGCCTTGGAAATCAACGGAAATTTCTTCATCGGTCAGATGTTGACATGGAGCTTAACACACCCAAATCATATTGCAAAGAAGAAGCCAACCTTCTTAAAATTAATCAACCCATAATTCCCAGGAAGAAATTTAAGAAGCATGCTAAATTATCAATCTTTCTTTAAACAGAACAGCAAGTAGAACTGAAGATTCCCAACAAGCTAAATGTGAACACAGCTAGAGGGCAAACTTTCTAAATTATATGTCTTAATAATTTTACTCGAAACAAGGGACTGCTCATGTTTAACGTATTGACAGCTTCCAAACAAACAGTAAACAAAGAGATTCAATGAATACAGCAGTCTTCTGATTTATTTTAAAGTCAAGAACAGTTGTCAAATAATAAACTTCACGCGTGGGACAAGACTAAAAATGAAGAAAAATGATTGTTCCTTCCATTTCAAGAAGGACAGATATTCAGCCCAGTGACACCAATTCTAGTCCCAATTGGCATAATGCATCATTTCGAATACAGTATCTAATATACCATGAGATATTCCGACAGAACCATAAACTATACAGGACATACACAGGTTGCGATCCTTTCGACGGGTACGAGCATGACTTCATTTATCAACTTCAAAAACAGATAGGGCATAATAGTGAACATGGACATGAAAAGATATTGAATAGAACAGGGACTGAATTAACTTAATCAAACACATACTAGATCACAATAAAAACTGAACAGGTTCAGGGTTGTACAATATCTACCCAAACAGCTTCAACTAAACAGGTGAAGCGGAGTTATTTAAGAAAATAAATCTCTGTAAAACAAGGTATGTAGGCAGATTTTGACAATATACTCATTGAGCAGAATTTGAATTCACCAACTATAAGCAAATGATTAACATAGAACTTTCTGTGTCTATGGACCAAAAGAGTAGACCATACAAATGCTAACTCCTGCTATCAGAAAGGTCAGGTCTTGATTTTCTTTTACTGCAAACAACCTTAAGCTTATCTGGTCATTTGAACCAATGAAAGATTTCACTTCAAGTCATGAGAATTAGAGTATGATATCCAGAAATATCCTGTACATGACTTATTTCAAGAATTTTTCTTCTATAGACCACCTTTCGGACATAACTGATATCAGGGTCTAAGACAGGTTTGTGTTTCATATAAACATACTAATCAGATAAAAATAGAACTAGGCCTAATACATGGTTGCTAATAGAACTGAGCATAGAACATAAACTATAGACCCAATCAAATCAGTAAGCAACATCGACATGTCATATAACCATTTCGTCGTATCTAACTTAGCAGATTGCGTTCATGTCAGGGTATATTACTTGACCAAATAGAGCAAAAGAGAGACAATGCTGGCCTGTTTTAATCATATAATCAATATACCTAAGATATGCACACCATGGTGTGTATATCAGATGTATATCAAATGTATATCTTCTTCTTATCTTGATAACCCACTGTATATCCTATGTATATTCGACTTTAAATAAGTTCTAAGTCTTGTAAATTTCATCTAATCATCCAAACTACAATAGACACCTTTCAAATTCAATTAGCGATTAATATCCAATCCTAACAGCACCCGAACATCAAGCAAAATAACATGATAACAAAGAAACTACATAATTACTACAAAGAAAACAGAAATAAGCTGGGATTTTAACTAAAATAGCAGCTAACGACTAAAACAATAAGTCTCATAATATTCCATGTAAAACCATTTCAAATGCTCAATAATCAGAATAAATCATGCTTCACAATTCACAGACCAAGGCAAAGTAAAGCTACGAAGCTTATAAAATCGATTAAGCCATGTTGAACTCTAAATAACACAGAAACGCAGAATTAAGAAACCAATTGGAAATACTGAACAACAACAGAACATACGCAGTTTCAAGTCCAAACTTGATTTCAACACAACATTATCAGCTAAAGAAACTAAACAGCAGACGATATTACCTTTTTGTGGTACAGTGAAGTGGGGACGTCAAGTCTCGAATCTACACTCGAACACGAACGAACCTGATTAAAGTAGTTAGAGTTTCAAACCGAAAAGGTAAAAGTAGAGTAATTGTTGGCTGTTTTCGTTGATTAAAACTTGTGTGTTTTGTAGGGAATTTTTGGTTCCAAATCCTTTGTCTCCGTTTTCTTAGCTCTCTTGCTCAACAAAAATCCCCCCCTTTTCAATATGTTTTCTTGATGATTTTTCTATGTTTATTGGCCTCTTTTTCGTTTTGTCCAGCCATCCCCCTAAAGATGGTTCCATTCGAGTTATATTTATAGGGTTTGATTTGTATTGACGAAAAAGAGAGGAGCGAGGGGAGCGTGTGTGGGGGTGAGGAAGCGCGGAAAGGGAGCGGCGGAGAAAGGGAAAAGGAGGGAAAGGAGGGGACGAGAATGAGGGATGAGCGGCGGAGAAAAGGGAAAAGGAGAGAAAGGAGGAAAGAGGAAAAGAAGAGAGGGAGAGATGAGGAGGCGGAAAGGGAAAAGGAGAAAAGAGAAAGAGCAATTAGGTTAGATGTTGAGATGTAGTCAAAATAAAAAAAATGTGGAGCCCATTAAAGAAAAAGGGAAAAAGAAATCAGATTGTTGGGAGATGTGTGGCGTGGAAAGAGGAATACAAATGCAAAGTTTTCTTTCTTTCTTTTTTTTTTCTTTTTTTTTCTTTTGGGGTAGAAAGCTATTATCAAGAATTTACCGCTTGTAAAATAATATTTTGATGAAATAAAAATTATAATACGTTGTTTTAAAATACGAGCTTCAAAATGAGTCCAACATTGATATACTTCCGAGCAATTGCTTATGAGGTGAAAATTGTTGATTCTTCCTCATCTATTTAATTATTTTTGGGTTTCTAATTTAGTAACTAGTACAATATATACTATGTGAAGACAATATAATTAATATGTAGAAAATAAGTATTTAACAAAGTGTTGTCTTGTAATTAATTTTAACGATTCTAAACCCGAAAAAAAAATGGAACGATGACGAATATTTAAAAATTTGTGATAAAGTAATGCTCGTGATGTTGAAAATAAAAGTAGTGAAAATAATAGTAGTGAAAATAAAGTATTTAGCTCGTCAATAAATTTAGATGCCCGAGTGAATAAAATTAAATAAGGGAGGGACAAAATTGGGTGTCAACACCGGCCACCGATCCTCTAAATACTCACAATTCCGCTACATTGTCTTGGACCCAGAGCCGAGGAAACCCGGATGCGCCAAATGACGGTGTGAGCTTACGTTTAATTTTTGAAATGCTGCAGGAACAAAGAGCGGCGATTGCCGAGCAAGCAATAGCGATTGCCCGGTTACAGAGCGGGAAAGGTGAACCGGGGCCGGAAAAGGCAAAGGGTACTGCTGAGATCGGAAGAAATGAGACACGAATGGTTGAGAGCGACGGTTCCGGAGCCGGATCCTCTACCGAGGTTCTAAAGATGGTCGAAACTTTGGCAAAACGGGTAGATTCGACCGAAAAGAGGGTCGAGACATACAATTCTCGGGTAGACCAAATACCGGGGGCCCCACCTTTGTTGAAGGGGCCGAATTCGAAAAGGTACATTCAGAGACCTTTTCCGCCAAGTGCGGCCCCGAAACTGATCCCGAAGAGATTCAAAATGCCCGATGTACAGAAGTATGACGGCACAACGGACCCGCGTGAGCATGTGACCTCATATACCTTTGCCATAAAAGGCAATGACATGGAGGAAGATGAGATCGAGTCGGTGTTGCTGAAAAAATTTGGCGAAACTCTGTCGAAGGGGGCGCTGACGTGGTATGACCACCTACCCGAGCATTCGATCACTTCCTTTGAAATGCTCGCCGATGCCTTCGTAAAGGCACATGCCGGTGCCATAAAGGTGCAGGCCCATAAGGCCGATATCTTCCGAATAACTCAAAGGGACGACCAGCTACTGCGGGAGTTCGTTAACCGGTTTCAGAGGGAACGAATGGAACTCCCTCCGGTACCTGAAGAATGGGCCGCGCAAGCTTTCACAAAGGGGCTCAACATGCTAAGTTCAGCTGCTTCGGCCAAATTGAAGGAAAAATTGTTGGAATACGAGGCCGTCACATGGGCCGACGTCCACAATCGGTACGAGTCAAAGATTCGGGTGGAGGACGATCAGCTCGAATTCTCTCCGGTAAAGTTAAAAGTGAATGGAAGCTTCGAGAAACCGAGGAAGGGTTATGAAGGGAAATCCGAATCATCTAAAGAAAGGTTTCGGCCATACTCACACTCAGAGAGATCAAATTTCAGGTCGGAGAAGCCAAGGGAAGGCCCGAGCCACTTCTCAGGTCGAGGTAGCAAGCAGGTCGAGCGCCCATCAAACAGCCGGGGGCTCTCGTTCAGGAGCGTTGCTGGAAGTTCTGGCAGCAATAAGGTTCCACCAAAGATCTCGGAGTACAACTTCAACGTCAGTACCTCGGATCTTGTCTCGGCCATCGGTCGCGTCCCGGATGTGCGATGGCCGAAACCACTAAGGACAGATCCGGGACAACGGGATCCGAATATGGTGTGTGAATATCACGGAACCCACGGTCACAGAACTGAGGATTGACGCCAGTTGAGAGAGGAGGTAGCCCGGTTATTGAAAAACGGCAACCTCAGAGATCTATTGAGCGAGCGAGCCAAAAACCATTACAAGGAAAGGGAAGCTCAACGGAGGGTCGAACCGGTTGAACATCAGCATACAATCAACATGATAGTAGGGGGTATTGATATCCCTCGGGGTCCGGTAATGAAGCGGACAAAGATTTCCATTGTTCAGGAAAAACGCACCCGGGATCATTTACCCGGGGGTTCTATCTCCTTCGACGACGAGGACGCAGAGGGCGTCATTCAACCGCACAATGATGCGTTGGTAATTTCTATACTTATCTTTAAAACTAAGGTTAAACGTATCTTGATTGACCCAGGTAGCTCAGCCAACATCATCCGGTGGAGAGTGGTCGAACAGCTGGGGCTGCTTGATCAGATCGTACCAGCAACCCGGGTACTCAGCGGGTTCAACATGGCAAGTGAAACCACAAAAGGGGAGATCTCATTGCCCGTGAACGTTGAAGGCTCCATTCAACAAACTTTGTTCTACGTGATCGAAGGGGACATGAAGTACAATGCATTATTGGACAGACCTTGGATACATAGCATGAGGGCAGTGCCTTCAACGCTGCATCAGTTGCTGAAATTCCCCACCCTAGAGGGGGTGAAAACCATCCGCGGTGAGCAACCCGCAGCAAAGGAAATGTTCGCTGTGGAGGAATCAACGCCCCGGTCCAGGGAGCCGGCTCACGAAGAAAGGGGTGTAACCGGAGGGGAAGCCCCCCAATAGCAATCAAAGAATACCGGGTCAGATCCGGTATATGAAGAGGATGACTTCGGGGTACCCAGATCTTTTGTCATGCCGGATGACTCGGACGCGACCAAATCGACCGTGGAGGAACTGGAGCAGATCATCCTGTTCGAGTTCTTACCAGACAAGAAGGTATACCTGGGCACGGGGCTCACCCCGGAGCCCAGGCGCAAATTAATTGAGTTTCTTCAAGCTAACGCCGATTTCTTTGCATGGTCGCATATAGATATGACAGGTATATCACCAGAAATAGCATCACATAAACTCAGCTTGGACGGGAAGTTTCCCCCGGTGAAGCAAAAAAGGAGGCCCATGGCGGAGCCAAAACACGTCTTCGTCAAAGACGAGGTAACAAAGCTTTTAAATATAGGTTCCATCCGGGAGGTAAAATATCCGGATTGGCTCGCTAACGTGGTGGTGGTGCCCAAAAAAGGTAATAAATTTCGAATGTGTGTCGATTATAAAGATTTAAACAAGGCATGCCCGAAGGACTCATTTCTGTTACCTCACATCGATATAATGATCGATGCGACGGCCAGACATGAAATGTTAAGTTTTCTCGACGCTTACTCCGGGTATAACCAGATCCGGATGCACCCGGAGGATCAAGAGAAAACGTCCTTCATTACCCGATATGGGACTTACTGCTATAATGTCATGCCTTTCGGATTAAAAAATGCCGGTGCTACTTACCAACGCCTAGTTAATGAAATGTTCGAAGAACAAATAGGGAAAACGATGGAAGTTTATGTTGACGATATGGTTGTCAAGTCCCTAGAAACAGAGGACCATTTAAAGCATTTGCAGGAAACCTTCGATGTGCTCCGCAGATATGGCATGAAGCTCAACCCGGAGAAGTGTGCCTTCGGGGTAAGGTCCGGTAAATTTCTGGGTTTCATGGTGTCAAACCGGGGAATTGAAATCAATCCGGACAAGATCAAAGCCATCGAGGACATCGAAGTTGTGAACAACATAAAAGGGGTGCAAAGGCTCACCGGAAGAATAACGGCGTTAAGTCGCTTCATATCAAGGTCCTCCGACAAAAGTCACCGTTTCTTCTCCTTGCTCAGGAAGAAGAACGACTTCGTTTGGACACTGGAGTGTCAAGAAGCTCTACGGGAGTTGAAAAGGTACTTGACCAGCCCTCCGTTGCTGCACACGCCGAAGTCGACGAGCCGCTTTTTTCTCTACCTAGCTGTCTCCAAAGTAGCGGTGAGTGGCGTTTTGGTCCGGGAAGAATCAGGTACGCAATTCCCTGTCTATTATGTGAGTAAAACTTTGGGGGATGCGGAAACCCGGTACCCTCATCTGGAAAAACTGGAATTAGCATTGGTAAGCGCTTCCAGAAAACTCAAACCTTATTTTCAATGCCACCCTATATGTGTAGTGACCACTTACCCTTTGAAAAACGTCATGCACAAACCGGAGCTGTCCGGTAGGTTAACAAAATGGGCTGTAGAAATCAGCGGTTACGACATCGAATATAAACCACGAACGGCCATCAAATCCCAAATCTTGGCCGATTTCGTGGCAGACGTTGCCCCAGCTACGGTTCCCGAGGTCGAAAAAGAACTTTTGCTGACCTCGGGAAAAAGCACGGGCATCTGGACCCTGCACACGGACAGAGCCTCGAACATTAAAGGTTCCGGGCTGGGAATCGTCCTTAGAAGTCCAACCGAGGATGTCATTCGACAGTCCATTAGAACTGCTAAATTGACTAACAATGAAGCCGAGTATGAGGCTATGATTGCAGGTTTGGAGTTGGCTCGAAGTATGGGAGCCGAAGTCATCGAAGCTCAATGCGACTCGCTCCTGGTCGCAAACCAGGTGAACGGCGTTTTCGAGGTCAAGGAAGAGCGGATGCAGAGGTACCTCGAGAAGACCCAAGTGGTACTTCACCGATTCAGAGAATGGACCGTGCAGCACATACCGAGGGAACAAAGCAGCGAGGCCGATGCCTTGGCAAATTTAGGATCCTCGGTCTACGGGGAAGAAATCAACCCCGGGACAACGGTGCACCTGTCAAACACGGCCATAGAAAACGGACACACCGAGATAAACACAATGGGCCTAACTTGGGATTGGCGCAACAGGTACATTGACTACTTGTGTGATGGTAAGCTCCCAAACGACCCAAAGGAATCACGGTCATTAAGGACAAAGGCAGCCCGATTTTGCTTAGTAGACGGTCAATTGTATCGACGATCTTTTCTCGGCCCCCTGGCTAAATGTTTGGGCCCCGGCGAAACGGAATATGTTATGAGAGAGGTGCACGAAGGAACCTGTGGCAACCACTCCGGTGCCGAAGCTCTGGTCCGAAAAATCATCCGGGCCGATTATTATTGGAACCGGATGGACGAGGACTCTAAGAATTTCGTCCGAAAGTGTGACGGATGCCAGAAACACGCCCCGATGATTCACCTGCCCGAGGAGCTACTGCACTCGGTGGTCTCGCCCTGGCCTTTCATGAAGTGGGGAATGGACATTGTGGGCCCGTTACCACGGGCACCGGGTAGGGCCCATTTTATTTTGTTTATGACTGACTATTTCTCTAAGTGGGTTGAAGCGCAGGCCTTTGAAAAAATCAGGGAAAAGGAAATCATCAACTTCATATGGGATCACATCATCTGCCGATTCGGCATCCCTGCCGAGATAACTTGTGATAATGGCCCTTAGTTCGTAGGCAGCAAGGTCAACGGTTTCCTCGAAGGCTTGAAGATCAAGAAAATCGTATCAACCCCGTATCACCCATGTGCGAACGGGCAGCCAGAGTCCACGAACAAAACAATAATTCAAAATCTGAGGAAGAGACTTGAAGCACCATTGGAGGGACGTGTTGTCGGAAGTGCTGTGGGCTTACAGAACCACATCCAAATCGAGCACCGGGGAAACTCCATTCTCGTTGGTTTACGGGGCCGAAGCCCTTATCCCCGTAGAGGTCGGTGAACCGACCCTCCATTTCAGGTATACCACCGGGGAGTCGAACGAGGAAGCCATGGCCGTGAAGCTCGATCTCACAGATGAACTACGCGAAAGCGCGTCTGTCCGCATAGCGGCCCAAAAACAGAGAATGGAAAGATACTACAACCGAAGAGAGAACTTTCGACATTTCCAAGTTGGGGACTTGGTGCTTCGAAAAGTTACCTTACACACCAAGAACCCCAACGAAGGAAAGCTAGGTCCGAACTGGGAGGGCCCGTACAAGGTAACCAGTATAACGGGCAAAGATCGTACCAATTGGAATCAATGGACGGGCAGCGTCTGCGCAACAACTGGAATGTGGCCCATCTAAAGAGATACTACTGCTAAGGTATGGCCCGTACTCTCTCATTGACTTTTCTCTTTTGCAGGGGGTCGAGAATGGGAGAAAAATAGAATTTAGGTCTGAAAACACGTGTTGCACTCTTTTCCTTGGTGCGGTTTTGTCCCAAAAAGGGTTTTCCGACAAGGTTTTTAATGAGGCAACAAGTACAACGTGTTACTGAACAAATAAGAAGAACATAACAACACTCACCCGACCTAAAAAGCTCAGATCAGTGCTGGGGGAATACTATGCCCATACCGAAGATGACACCGATCAAAGTAGACAGGGAGACTCAACATTTGCTACGGCAAAACAAAGGCCCGGCCACCGGCCTTAGCCTTCAATGTAAGGACCAAACTATCATAATGAATCGTGTCCCATCCGATATTTGCTACGGCAATACAAAGGCCCGGCCACCGGCCATAGCCTTCAATGTAAGAACCAAACGATCATAACGAATCGTGTCCTACCCGATATTTGTTACGGCGAAACAAAGGACCGGTCACCGGCCATAGCTTTCGATGTAAGGACCTAACGATCGTAGTGAATCGTGTCCCATTTTTACACTTGCTACGGCAAAAGAAGAAAGAGTCAAAACTCTCATATGAACAAACGTTTTGCAAAATCAAAATTGTCAAAATTTACTAAAGTTAGCAGCTTTTACTAAGGCCGAAACTCGGCAAAGGCAACTGGCCAAAATTTGACAAACTCCCCAAAGGGGGGCTGCCACATCAAAAACTTTGTTAGCCAAGGCTGAAAAGACACAGGTTCTAAAATACAGCCGAAGAAAAATATCGGCTCTAATAAGACGCTCCTCAAATATTCGGAGACGACGGAACTATCGAAACATCGGACAAGACCCAAACGGGACCGATGAATCAATGACTACGAGTCACCTCGTCCCAAAATGGACCAGCAATAAACAGCAAAAATAAGGACAAACAATCAAAACGAGGAAGCAGAAAGATGCATTTTTCATTTATACAACGAATGATTCTTTACATCAAATGAAGAACAAAGAGCTATGAAAACAAAAATACCAAAGTACTGGCCCTATGCTACCCGACACGACTAGAAGAGGATGAATGCTCGGACTCGGTCCGCTCGGAGTCGTCTGACTCGGACCCGAGGGCAAGGTTATCCTCCTTCTCCACTCCTTTGGCTTCAAGTATGAGGGCCGAAAGATCCTCCAGGCCGTGCTCAGCTTGCTCGAGAGTAAGACGCCGAGACTTCCATTTCTCATATTCAGCGACAATAGCGGTATGAGCCTCGGCCGCCTCCACACTTTTCCAAGTGAGCTCGGTTCCTCTCAAGATCATCCCTCGTAAGATTGGCCACATCCAGCTCGGCCTTAAGGTTATTATTAGCGTTAATCGCCTCCTCAAGTTCAGTTCTAAGGCCCTCGCATATCCGAGCCCGCTCCTCGGCTTTCTCTTCGAGTACCCTGCTGCGCTCGTTGAACAAAGCAGCCTCGGACTCAAGCTGCCGGTTCCTCTCGGTCAAGCCCGTAGCATCAGCCTTCACCGAGTCAAGTTCTCCCCGAAGTTGGGAAACCGTGGTCTCGAGTTCATCTAACCGCAAAGAAAATTGGGTTTTATCCCGGAAAAGGCCGATCTTCTCGGCCTCGAGGCTCCGATTGTAATCAGTCATGGCGGCCAGATCACTCTTCAATCGACGGTTTTCGTCCTTAACCGCATCAAGCTCGGGGCGAAGGTTGGCCAGCACGACCGCCCGGTTTAATTCTTCTTCCTTCTCCCGAAGAAGGTGTTGGTATTTCTCTGTCTCTCGGCCCTGAGCATCGAGTTGGCCCCGAAGATCGTCTATCTCATGTCGGGCACGAATGAAGGCCTCATTGACCAGCACCACACTCTGCATATGAAACAAACCAAAAGACTTAGGCAAGAAAACGATGACATTCTCAAAATGAAATGTATAAGGGGGGCTAAGAATCTTACCCGGTTGCCCGTGTGCATACCCTTGTTAATAAGGCATTCCCAAGTAACCCCGGTCATTTTGCGTCTGTCCGAATCTGATACAAGGGGACGCAAATAGCTCGCTACGCCCACCGGACGTGATAGGAAGCTGCAGTTCTCAGGGACGGTGACTACTGCTGATCGGGTTCTCCTTGGCTCCACGCTCGGGGCTGGGAAAATATTCAGCAAGCTATCCCTGGCACCGGAATCGGAGGCCCGATAGGCCGTCCTCGTGGCTCGAGGGATAAGAAGGTGACCGAATCTCGCTGCTTCACAGGACGCGGGGGGAGTTCTCGAGAACATATCATCAAAGTCATCCACCCGCGTAGCCGGGGTAGGTGAACTTGGAGCAGCCTCGATAAATTCGGCAAAGGCTGAGGGCTCCACAGTTGTAGCGGGCTCGTGCTCGGGAGACGGATGCGCGCCTGTGGGGGCTTCGCTCTCCGGTACTGGTTCGGTCCTTTTTTCGATTTTAACAGCAATCGCTTCCCCGGACCTCTTTCTTTGAAGGGGAGCATCTTCTGAAGAAGTTTCACCTGAAATGTCGACAAAGTCAATCGACCGAAGAGGAGCTGGTGAAAGTATTTCTTCCGCACCTGGATGTGGAGCAGGAACCAAGAGGCCTTCGCCAATGGAAGGAAGGGGCGGAACGGAGATCGCCTCTTCCGGTATTGAAGCCACGGTGGGAACGGAGCCGACTCTTCGAACAATGATGTAGAGCTCTGCCTCTTCCCTCGAGGGGCGGGCAACGCTCCTTGCTTTCTTTCCTTTCGGCGTCTGCCCCTTTTCGGAGGGCCGCTTCCTTTTTGCGGCCTCGGAGAGGACGCGGGAAGAGCCTGCTGTGTCAAATTCGGGCGCCGATGCTGATGAGGCGGTCCCCGATTCCGACCTGGGGGCTACCGAGCCCTTAGGCAAACCTGAAAAGACAAGATGTTAGCAGAAACCAGAGGGCGAAACGAGTAAAAGAAGAATACGGTAGGATAAGAATAGAGGGTTACAGTGATTTTGGGCAATCCATCGGCCACGGGACAAGTGGGCCCATGTCCAGTCTTCATAGGGATGCTGGGCGAGAAGCACTGTGACCCAGTCGTTCAAATCCCAGATGACCGGAGGAACGTACCCATTGGCTAGCAAAAGTAAAGAATTTCAAGGAATAATCAAAATTTGACAAAGCAATACCGAAGCAATTATTCGGGGCTTGGAACTTACGCTTGTTATTCCATTTCTCCGGGAAAGGCATATGCTCGGCTGGAATTATGTCCTCGGTCTTCACCCGGACGAATCGCTCCAACCATCCCCGGTCTCTGTCTTCGTCCATTTTTGCAAAGAAAGGATTCCGGCTGCGCTTGGCCAGTTTCATTACGCCACCCCGGAGCAGCCTCGGGGAGTATAGGCGTATCAGGCGAGCTAGTGTGAACTCCTTCTCGGCATTGTTGGCCAATGACCGGAGACACGCTACGACCCTCCAAACATTTGGGCCAATCTGGGCCAGCGTAACGCCGTAGATGCGGCACATGTCGAGAATGACCGGATCCACCGGAGGGTTTAGTCTGAGAGTGAAGGGGTATGTGTAAACGTACAAAAACCCTTCACGGTGGTCGGTAACGGATTCATCAGGTCCGGGAGCGAAGACCCGAACAGGACGAGTGTCCCACCCGCAATCGGCCCGGACTATGTCAAGCTTCTCCTCGGTGATGGATGAGGGATACCGCCTCACGTCGTATCCCCTGTCTGAAACGGAGGAAGGCTTTTTGACCTCAAGGTCTTTGTTGAAATTAAATTTGGCCGGTATGATATCCGATGCCGTGGGCTCGAATTTAACCGGGGACGCAGGCTCGGCTCCCGAGGACGATACCAATGGGGCATCATGGGAAGTTGATTCGGACATCCTGAAAATGTGAAAGAAAGAAGGCCGAAGAGAGGAATTTAAGAAGAACGAAGGAACTGACGGTTCGATAAAAGGCAAAATTGAAACAGCAACGCTCGAACAAAGGATACTCGACAGCAGCGGTGACGAGGTTGACTCCTGTGCACACGATATGAAGCAACAGATCAATAGGGAGACCAGATTTGAAGTTGGTTGTGTGTTGAGCAAGAAGAAAGAAGAACACAGAATTGAAGTAGGGTTAAAGAGGAGGCAAAAACGTGAAAATGGCAAAGTAAAGGGGTAGAAGGCCGTATATAGGCGTGTTAGGGGAGGAACGGCTCCCGAGGACGGCCAATCAGATGGCGCCACGTGCCACATCATTAATTTGAAGCGACTCGAAACGACGTGAAAAAGGCGGTTGACAGAAGCGGACCACCAGGGTTGAGACACGTGGCAGGTAAAGGGAATGCGTTACGCGCTCGTTCCCGCTAAAATATGAAGGTGAGGTCGGAATGACAGAGCCACCGATTTAGGAACTTATCCACTCCTTGTTACTCCGATAGATCGGGGATCCGGGGAGTGTGGGGGCTATCTACATACGGTGAAAACCGCATATGAGCCAGAACGGTGGTAAGGTAAATCGGTGATAGAAAAAGAGCGAGAACATACCGGATGCTGTCCGGTCCTACCCAGAGAAGGCGTCTGTACCGGAGCTAAACAAGTCTGTCTTCTCAGTTATCGAAACAGCCAAGTCTTCTGATCCGAGCGTCTGTGGCCGTTGCCCCGAATAGCCGTTTGACCGAATAGCCGTTTGACCGGGTGGCCGTTGGACCGAGTGACCGTTGGTCCGCATAACCGTCGCATGCGGACCCCGCACCAGTGGCGTGCTGTCATAGTCAACTACCTACCATGCGTGTGTCAGACGGCGCCGTCAGTCTAATCCCACCAAATCCGTGCAGGGCTGTCATTGTCATGATTATTTTATTAGTCTTCATTTGTGTGAAATCCAGAGGGTGGCACTATAAATAGGGCATGTCCTCCTTCCTTAAAGGGGTTGGTTCCTACATTTCTCCAAGAACACTTGTAATAGAATAGCCCATATATACAATCTTTCCTTCAATCTTTGATCCGGCCACTACCGTTTTGTTCACATTTTTAGCGTATTTATTCCATCAAGCATTCTACGCTGTTCATAAGCACTTGTGTTCGTAAGCAAACCGCCATCACTAGCCATTTCATTAAAGAACTCTTACATATATACTTTCTCTATCTCATATATATATTAAGATCCAAGCCCATATCCTATACCCGCTTACAAATTCAATTGATTATCCGATTTCGGGGTAAACAAGGTACACTTCTTAATTTATGGAGCATAGTGCACTGTCATATAAGGTATTGTACGTTTTTGCTAATGTACACGTATAGAGAACAAAAATGAAGAAACTAGGAAAAAATTTGCTCCTTGTAAAGACTAAAGTGAAAAGTTATACTCCCTTTATCTCAATCTATTTGACATTTTTCCTTTTAGTGTCTCAAAAAGAATGTTACATATTCATTAGAAATATTAATTTTAAAATTCTCATTTTATAATTTAATAAAATTATTTATAATCACACAAATGTCTAAATCTTATTTTAGATTACAAGTTCAAAGAGTTTTTTTTTTTTTTTTTTAAGGTGGATCAAACGGGCCCACATAAATTAGGACGGAATGAGTATACTTTAAGAATGTCATAGGCCTATGCCACTAGTTAAGATAAGAGCAAATACTTGCGTTAGATAGAATACTTCTTTGAACCTTAATTAGGTCAACTAATTAACGCTAGGCCAACTAATTAACTCCATAATACTATATATACTTACTAGTACTTACCGTCCCATTTTAGATTTATAACTGAGCACGGAATTTAAGAAATCAAAAAAGACTGGTGACACGTAAATAAAATGTATATATGCAAAGTATCACATACCAACGTGGAAATATATGTTAGAGCTCATAATTGAGAAAATTTTACATACCAAGGCGAAAGCACCAGCAGCAACAGCACCAAATTCACCGACTTTCTTGAGATGACTGTGATGCTTGATTTCTTTTTTATAATCAACTGGACCACCCTCTTCCTCCTCCTTCTTGTGGTGGAACAGATGGTGATGGTGTTTCTCTTCTTCCATGGTGATTATTGTCTAAATGTGATGACTTTATGAAAAATGTCAATAGACAAGTGGTTGATGCTTTGATATTGTGATTTGTGAACGTTTTTCTAGTCCACTATTTATAGCTGATTAATTGAATAATCGTATGGACAAGTTCCAAAAAAAATTAGCTGGCGGGAGTAAGGAGAATATGTTGTGAAAGGGATTTATAAATTAGTCCATGGATTATGTGGCACCTTCAATTCAATTCTTATGATATCTTTTATTTATCATCTTCTTAGAGAAAATTAAGTTTGATTTCTTCTGGAAGTATTAATACACTACTAAAAAAACAGTTAATTTCGACCAAAATTTTTCGACCTCACTTTTTGGTCGAAAAAAAATCGACCACATGAGGTCGAAATTTTCAAATTTTTTTTTTTTTTTTTTTTTTTGGGGATTTCGCTCTCAAGTTGTCGATATTTACACGGGAAATAAAATTTCAACCGCATGAGGTCGAAACTTATTTTTGTACAAATAATAAATGAGAATTTTTTTAAAAAAAAAATAAATTATATAAATAAAACAATTAATTAAAAAAAAAAGAATCATATTTCGACCGCATGCGGTCGAAATAATTAAGTCAAATCTGACTTAAATATTTCGACCGCACGCGGTCGAAATAATAAAATTGTAAAATTTAAACTTCAACCGTGCAATTCTTATTCCCAACAACCACAACCTAATTATATTAAAACTACTCCCACCCCCACGGTACCCCTACCCAGTCGCCGACACTCCACCCCACCACACCCCTACCCCTCCCTGCCGCTGACGCCCCATCTCCACCACTTCCTGTCCTCCATCGCCGTCGTTGCTGTCCACCGTCACTGCCTGTAAGTTTATTTTTTTGTTTTTATTTAGTTACTTTCTCTTTTCCCCAGAATATCCATGTGGGTTTCTTGTTTTGTCCCTCATTGCTTCTGTTTGATGCCTACATAACCAGGATTTTGGTTTTTGTATGTGGGTTTAGCAGCTTTTCCTGTTCTTGTGTTCCTGAAAGGCCAAACGAGGTTGATGTATTTATTACTTGAGGACTAGTATTTGTGGCTATGGTGCTCGTTGTCACTTCAATCATTCTCGTAACCGTAGTAATTTGGTAATTTTGTGTTGTAGTTGTGTAATTCTAGGGTTCATTTTTAGGGGTTTTTTTTTTTTTTTTTTTAATGTGGCTGATCACTTGATTTACTTTGTTACTGTACAATTTCAAGGTATTTATTTATGTTTAACGTGCCTGATCACTTGATTTACTTTGTTATTGTCCAATTCATTTCTAGGTATTTTTGTTTCCAATTCATTTCTAGGTATTTTTGTTTAATGTGCCTGATCACTTGATTTACTTTGTTACTGTCCAATTCAGGTTGATCTTAGTAAATATCGCGGCTTTTTATCTATCTTCATTCTTGATTTTTAGTATTTTTAGACGTTAGTGATGCCTGTTGTTAATCCTTCAAAATTGTAGTTTGAAAGAAGAAAGATCTTACTTTGTTATACATTTTGCACTTCGAATCTTCCGCTAAGTCAGCACGAAAGATTTGAAATTTCAAATTATAATTCCCATTAAATTGCGTAATTCTAAGGTTCGTTTCAGGGTATATTATGTTTGATATGCCTGATCAGTTGATTTACTTTATTTTAGCGTCCAATTCAAGTTGATCTTCGTAAATAATGGTTTTTTTTTCCTAACTTAAATTTCTAATTTTCAGTCTGTTTAGACATTAGTGATGTCTATTGTTAGTCCTTGAGCATTGTAGTCTGAAGGAAGAAAGATATTTCCTTTTAGACATTAGTGATAGCTATTGTTAATCCTTGAAATAATAGTTCGAAAGAAGAACGATCTTTCTTTTAGACATTAGTGATATCTATCTTCATTTATGATTTTTAGTCTTTCTAGACATTAGTGATACCTATTTTTAATCTTTGAAAATTGTAGCCTGAAAGAAGAAAGATTTTCTCTTTTTGTACATTTTGTACTTCTAATTTTTAGTGAAGACAGCGTGAAAGATTTGAAATTTCATTTATGTAAATTGATGACAGGCTGTGGGAGCATCAAGAGCTACTGGAGGAGAATACCCTGAGAGAGTCGGTCAATCTGTTTGCCAGGTAGTTTTATTAAATGTGATAGCAATTAGTTTGGCATTTGGTGTTCATTTAATGATCAACTTCGAGAGAGAAGATGTGTTTTCTGGATTTGACTCTCTTTAGTACAATAACTTTGTTTACTT
The DNA here is from genome assembly GCF_019175385.1 of Lycium barbarum. Lineage (NCBI taxonomy): Eukaryota > Viridiplantae > Streptophyta > Magnoliopsida > Solanales > Solanaceae > Lycium > Lycium barbarum. Next base: position 133,368,875 of record NC_083338.1, on the reverse strand, counting down.
TTTTGCTGATCCTGTATTAATTGAGCTGCCACTTTTGTTCTAGGGAAGAATCTAAGTTGCTAGATATGCTCTGTCATAATATTCATCATTATTTTTTTACTTTAGAATATGCTTGCTTTTTGCCTATTCTGCCTATCAGTGCTTTATCTAACCTATTCCGGTTGATGGAGGTAAAAAGATATAAATAGAGTACTTTTTATTAGCTTTGCGGTCACTATAACTCATAGTGAGATCTGGAAGTGAAATGGAGGGAGTATTGCTCTCGTATGTGTTTGGATGTGAAGGATTCTGCATATGGAAATAATAGGGTATAAGCATCAGCTTATCAATGTCCTTTTAAGCCAAGTGATGCCTCAATCAGACTTAAATTTTTTTTGACAATGGTGACTTGTATATTGAGAAAAGGCACTAGCTTAGTGCCAAAACCATAGATTCAGAGAAAATAGGACAGCAGATCCAACTATGAAATCCTAACAGTTACAAAGCACCTATCAGATCTATTAAGGATAACCCATCAACTGAAGCTTAATCATTTGTGCATATCTAGAGTCTTGTCTTAGTAGTTAGTACTGCTTTCATTATGCCTTGGCTTTTATTCTGCTCTTAAAGATATCTCTATGTTAATTTTGTGATGGATTTTGCATGTGAAGGATTCTATATATGGAAATATAGGGTATAAAAGATTGGCTTCACTGATATATCTTTCAAGCCTTTTGTTGATTCAATCAGATAAATAGTTGTAAATATTCCACTGATAACTCATCATTTGCGCTTATCTAAAATCTCTTGTATTGGTATTGCTACCAAGATGCATTGGTTTCTATTGTGTTCTTAAGAGTTGCCTTGATTTTGCAAGGTACTTCCATATTTTGATGTAAACTTTTATATATATGTTAGGTTGGAGGAGGTGGAATTGTAAGGGATCCCTTGGTCCATCAAGAGGTAAGCTTTTTCATTTGTTTACTTTTGATGCTTTATGACCTACTCAAAAACTTATTATCAAGACTTTTTTTTTGGATTTATTTCTTATTAAAAAAACTGGTTATTAAGACTTTTGCTTTAATGCTAATGAAAAATGAGGCTTTTATTTGTGGCTTTTAGTGTCAACTATCAAATTACTTTACATGAAGTGTAGCAACATCTTCAAGTTCATCTTTCAAAAGAAAAATAACATAGAGTACTTGGGCTGTTCCTGATTTTTTAGATGTTAAAAGAGAATATCCTAATAATGTTGAGAAAACAGTACTGTGAAGTACACTAACAAAAATTGTCAATTCCTACCATGATAAGTGTGGCAGAATATGAAATACAAAGCCACAGGACCAAAAATAAGCTCCAAGTTCTAGAAGAACATACAATACCATTCAGGTCACAAGCAAAAATTTCTGAAAAGATACACAAACAGCTTCCAATATTTTATATCTGGCCAAATGAATCAGTAGCTAGTAAAAGGAGAACCCATATTTCATTTTAACATAGTAATATCTCCCATATTTCATTTTTTACTTGGGCCATTGCTTTGGATATGAAATTAGTTGTTAATCTTAATTTATTTGTAGACGCTCGAGAGGGGTCAGGAAATACCTGAAGATGAAGTCTTCAAGATTGCTCACACGAGGAAGGCGAAGAACGCTGATGTCTCTAACCCCAACGTTGACTTTTTTGATTCATATACTTTTGGATTGTAATATTGCTATGTTTTCTTGGATATGTATATTTTTTTTCATGATAGTTTTAATTCGAATTAGATGTACTTTTGAAGGTGAATTTGATTGTAGGAAGTAGTTTATGGATGTTTTAACTTTACGATGTTTAAGTGTTTGAATGTAGAAAGTAGTTTATGGTTGTTTAACTTTACGATGTTCAAGTGTTTGAATGTACTTTTTAAGGATATTTAGAAGTACTTTAAATAGAAACTTGAGGTTGAATTTGATTTTAGAATGTGAAGTTTATGATTGTAGAAGTACTTTGATGAATTGGACGTGTTGATGAATTGCATTGTTGATTTGGTTGATGAGTGTGATTGGCAGGTGTGGGCTGCTGTAAAAGCAGCTGAATATTGGAAAAAAAAATCCAGATTTTTGACCTCATGAGGTCGAAAATTCACCCAGATATTGATAATTTTCGACCTCATAAGGTCGAAATTGTACTCAGAAATTAAAATTTTGACCGCACGAGGTCGAAAATCTGGGCAACATTTTGAATTTCGACCTCATGAGGTCGAAATCTGGCAACAATATTGCTAAATTTCGACCTCATGCGGTCGAAATTCTGAAAATATGTTTTTATTATTTTCAGAATATTTGTATAAAAATAATGCGGTCGAAATGTTTTATTAATATTTAAATAAAAATAAATTTTTCGACCTCACGTGGTTGAAAAATTTATTTTTGTAATTTAGGTAGAAAAATTATTTCGACCGCGTGAGGTCGAAAAAAATTTCACCCTACCTGTTAGCGACCATGCCTTGTGGTCGAAATTTTGGTCGAAAATTGGCCTTTTTCGACCGCGTGTGGTCGAAAATTTTGGTCGAATTTCACTGTTTTTTTAGTAGTGATAGCTAGTGTGAATGTTAGAATTTCAATATTATTATTCCTAAATTATCTCGAACTAGGTGATCTAGGGTTTGACTGGTGGATGTTATAACTGTGAAATGTTTATAATTTACTTATGGAGGCTTCTGAGATTTTGCACCTCATCGAATAAGTGGAATAATTGTCAAAGGAAAATGTTAGTAGAAACACGGAGCTATGAAAATTTTCTTTCGTTTACGTAAATCAGAAAACAGATAACATGTGGTTCTAACTTCTTTCTTTTCCGTGTAGGGGCAGACTCATCGACATTTCTTTTAAAGGATATCTTTATTACTTTATTCGTCTTAATTTATGTAATACTATTTAACTATACACTAAATAAATGAGAATTTTTGGAACGTGTGGTCTAAACTCTAAAATAAGTCTTAGACATTTGTATGTCTATAAATCATCTCATCAAAGTTAAATAAGAATTTTAAGTTAAATTGTTTACAGATAGTGAAAATACAAGTCAATTGAAAAATAAATGAAGAAAAAGTATAAGTACTTGAGGCTGAGGCATGGATATTTCGATTGATCGATGATAGAATCTTCATCAATCTAAGAGTAACAATTTTGTTGAAATGGGGATTGTGAGAATTGTACCTATACCTATCGTTCGAGCAAGTGGAAAATTATTCATCCACATCGCATTCAGTCTTTTTTTTGGGTAGTAATCGCATTTAATCCATATATCCCACTAGGTCTCTATTTATTGTTTGTTTTCTTCATGAAAATACTTTAGTTTTTGGCCAATCGCTGACAAAATATCATCTTTTGCTGACTCAAATTTTTTTTTTTTTTTTTGGGAGGAATTAATATCTTATGATCACTTATAATTTTTAATAGAAGAAATGCCATTTTTCAATCTTTTATGTGTCATTTTTATATCTCTCATTGTAAAAAGAATATAAAACTAAAACTAAATTTATAAAGAACTATAAAATCAATGGATCTATCATTTGTAGCAGCCGGGGTTGATGTGCAAGTTTGCAGGAAACAAAAAGGAGTTTTTTGAGTTTTATTTTCTCGAAAACTATAACATTCATGGTATATTCGGATTGTGGATTTTCCATTGCTAACTAAGAGCAAATCTCAAAATAAAAGGGCCAATGTGTGCAAATAATATTCCTTCTTTATGTTATAGAGTTACTAAGAATCTATATTCTGATTGATTATCTCCTTAATTAAAGCAAACTCACATGTGTTCAGACAGATGATCATACCGTAGTAACATGCCTCTAATGATCCTGAAATGATATGCCATATTATAGTATATGTATTGCGTATGGGGGTCGTGTTTTACCCGTGGATCTTTGTACTGATCAATGAAGGCAAGATATGATTTTTTTCACACATATTTTTATTATTTAACTAATACTCCCTCCGAATAAAAAAAAGTGTCCACTTAATCTTTTTTTTTTGGGTCAAAAAGAGTGTCCACTTATCAAATCAAAAAAAAAATAATCTTGTTTTTTCATATTTGCCCCTATTAAGTGTTATGTACTCGAGTTTGAGTAGGGTCACTTTCATCTCTATGACGTTGAATATTTCTTGCTTAATTATGGGGTTTTTTTTGTCTTAAACCCTCTCCAAGGTACGATTTTTTTATCACATAAACAGGATAGGTTATAAAATTATTAGTCTGTTATTGATTTTTTTCTTTCCAAAATAAATAATGAAATGCTGCTGTATGATCTAGGTAAGTATTTACTACTTGGTGCACGCCCTCATTGTGGTGTTTTACTGGTAGTCTTTATGTTTCTTTCGTGAGATGTTAAAACGTACATTTCATTGTGTTATATGTGCAGTGTACATTATTCTTTTAAACTCCTTTTTCTCAACGTTGGGGGTCTAATTATTTTGGAATCTTATCTTGTATCATTGTTTGAAATGGGTACCCGTACGAAATTCTTCTGTTTCTAAGTATGATCTCTATCATCATCTCTATTCCCCTTATCAATTCTCTTATCCTATTTAGGTCCTATTCACATTAGTGAAGCAGTTGGATGCATAAGGGAAGTGCACGTTTCTAATTTATTTTTTGTATGCAAAAAATGGCCCATGCTATCCTTAGCCAGATTTATTTGGATTATTTTGCTTACCATAATAGAATACCTTGAAAAAAATTGTTTCAATTAGAAAATATTTGAGAATTAAATCTCTGATTTTTATTTATTTATCTAGACAACAAGTAAATGACCGGAAGAAGATAACAAGAAAATAAATGGCGAGAAAGATACCAAAGAGGAGGAAGAAGTAGGAACGACAAAAATTGAAATAATTTTTTTAGCAATTCGAACTAGAGAGTGAAAATGCAATGATCTTTTTATATATGAAATTAGAATAATAATTTTCCATAGATGTAGCTCATGCAAAACCTAAGCTCCTACAGATTATATCTCCTAGGCCATTCTTTTCTTATGAAATTGTATTTTGATTTTATAAGAGAAATTTTCAAAAAGAATGAACATAACTTTTCGAATTTCTGCAATTTGGTATAATTTGATGATTTTGAAGAAAAAAAGTAGTATTATTTTATATCGAAAAAGTGGCCGGTAATGAAAAGTTAAAAAGAATCGAAGGAGAAGAAATTAAAAAATGGAATACCCAAATCATTTAGGAAATTAACTAGGCAGGGAAGTATGAGATCTAGAAATAAAGACCATATAACGATAAAGGCACACAAAAATAGAGAGAAAAGGCAGGTACAATAAAAAGTTAGTATTTCATTTAGAAGATTTGGGGTAGACGGATCCGATTTTGTGATCTTATTCCTCTTTCATTTTCTTTTTGCTCTTTAAGTTCATTTCTTCTATACATAATTTTTAACAAAAATTAATTTTATCTTTACCTATATTTTATTATTACAGAAATCAAAGTTAGATAAACGCATTTGACTAATCTAATTCATATGTTTGAAAAATAAAAAGTGCTTAAAATTTTTGAAGTTTTAAATGATTGTAATATTTCATTATTATAAAAAAAAAATTATGAGCTTTAATGAGGTATTTTATTACCACGTGAAGCGCGGACGTATCCACTAGTTATAATATATATATATTGCGTATGGGGGTTGTGTTTTACTCGTCGATCTTTGTACTGATGAGTGAATGCAAGATATGAATTTTGCACACATATTTTTATTACTAAACTAATACTTCCTCTGGATAAAAAAGTGTGTCCACTTATTCTTTTTTTTTTTTGGGTTAAAAAGGGTGTCCACTTATTAAATCAAGAAAGAATTAATCTTGTTTTTCCAAATTTGCCCATATTAAGTGTTATGTGATCAAATCTCAATATCTATTTAATTAGAGACAGTTTAGTCAAATTATCTCTTTTTCTCTAGGAGTTAGTATTTTCTTAATGGGTCTGCAAATGGCTAAGTGGACACTCTTTTGATCCGGAGGGAGAAACTATATACGCACTATTTCTCACTTTAATTTTAAACTGGTACTCCCTTCGTCCCATATTAGTTATCCACATTACTATAAATATTCATCCCAAAATACTTATCCATTTATAAAATCAAGATAGAATTAATTAAGTTTTTCCTACTTTGTCCTCAATATTATTTGTTTTTGGGCAAAGGGGCAAATATACCCCTCAACTATAGGATATGGAGCAAATATACCCTCCGTTAAAAAAAAGGAGGATTTATGCCCTCGACGTTAATGAAAAGGGGCATATATACCCCTCAACTATAGGATATGGAGCAAATATACCCCTCGTTACAAAATTGGTGCAAATATACCCCTGTCGTTTTAAAATGGTGCAAATATACCTTTTCACCGACGGATTTTTTTTAAAAACAAATTAGGTTATTTTTTAATTAAAAATATCACGTGACTTTAAAAAAAAGTCTACCCATTTTTTTGTGTAGACATACTTTTCTAAGGCCACATAGTAATTTTTTTTGATAGGTGGGGTCTGTTCATTTAAAAAAAATAAGTCTACCCATTTTTTTAAAAAAATAAGTCTACCCTTTTCACTGACGGATTTAAAAAAAAAAATATTTAGGTTATTTTTTAATTAAAAAATATCACGTGACTTTAAAAAAAAGTCTACCCATTTGTTTGTGTAGACATACTTTTCTAAGGCCACATAGTAATTTTTTTATAGGTGGGGTCTGTTCGTTTAAAAACAAATCTGCGTGACTTTTAAAAAAATAAGTCTACCCATTTAAAAAAAAAATAAGTCGACCCTTTTCACTGACGGATTTTAAAAAAAATATTTAGGTTATTTTTTAATTAAAAAATATCACGTGACTTTAAAAAAAAGTCTACCCGTTTTTTTGCGTAGACATACTTTTCTAAGGCCACATAGTAATTTTTTTTATAGGTGGGGTCTGTTCATTTAAAAAAAATATCTCCGTGACTTAAAAATAAATAAATCTACCCTTTTCACTGACGGATTTAAAAAAAAATATTTAGGTTATTTTTTAATTAAAAAATATCACCTGACTTTAAAAAAAAGTCTACCCATTTTTTTGCGTAGACATACTTTTCTAAGGCCATATAGTAATTTTTTTTTTTGATGGGTATGGTCTGGTTCTTTTAAAAAAATGAGTAGACTTATTTTTTTTAAAGTCACGGAGATATTTTTTTTAAACGAACAGACCCCACTTATCAAAAGAAAAAATTACTATGTGGCCTTAGAAAAGTATGTCTACACAAAAAAATGGGTAGACTTTTTTTTTTAAAGTCACGTGATATTTTTTAATTAAAAAATAACCTAATTTAAAAAAAAAAATCCGTCGGTGAAAAGGGTATATTTGCACCATTTTAAAACGACAGGGGTATATTTGCATCATTTTAAAATGACAGGGGTATATTTGCACCAATTTTGTAACGAGGGGTATATTTGCTCCATATCCTATAGTTGAGGATATGCCCCTTTTCATTAACGGCGAGGGCATAAATCCTCCTTTTTTTTAACGGAGGGTATATTTGCTTCATATCCTATAGTTGAGGGGTATATTTGCCCCTTTGCCCTTTGTTTTTTAAAAGTAATCAATATTGATTAGAGTGCAATTAATTGGAAAGAGATAAGATTAATGTAGTAAAATATATTTTTATTTATGAGTTCAAAAAACGTGTAAAGAAAAAAGTGGATAAGTAATATAAAACGAGGGAGTAAGATTAAATTGATTGATTTGTTGTAAAGATGGGTTTGGGTAAAGTTGATACGTCTATCCCTTTTGAAGTAATCAATGCCTTTGCCTTATCTTTGACATGGTCAAACACGATAGTCAGCAGAACCTAAAAAAATATGAATAAGAAAAAAAATGATATTATTTAGAGAAATCGATTTATTCAGCTATGACTAATCACTATCACTTTTTTTTTTTTTGAAAAAATAACTAAATAAATTTGGAGGAACAAGGTGATTAAATGGATAAAATTGGAGTTCTTGTGTTTTATATGGGTATTTGAGATATTGCACCCTATTCTTTGATTAAGGTTCATAACCCCTTCCCCTCTCAAGCTCAAATATCACCTATAGTGTGGACTTCGTTTTTGCATTTTTTTTTCCAATTCATCCTAGGAACAAAAAAAAAAAAAAAAAAGGAGGGGGGGGGGGGGGGGGGCAAAAGTAGAAAAGTTGAGGATGATATGGGCTTAAAAGTGTGGAAATAGTTATGTTGGGTCTTATTTCCAAAAGATGTGAAAATATAGTAAAGGGATATCTCGCACAAAATATGGGATTTCTCACTCATTTTATAAAGAAGAAAAAAAAACGTGCATTTTTAAAGACTAACTGATAAGTTCAAGTGCCTTTTGTTTTGATGATTGTTAAACTATTTTAAAATTAGATAGAGACCTGGTCTGTAATCTGCTCGCACTGTCAGTAAAGAACAGTTGTAAAGCCGAGCCACTTGCTGCACACAAGTACAGTTGTGAGTTGGCTCATGCTTTAGGTCAAAGAAAATGAATGATCACTATCCATCCCACATGCTCCCATTATATATACAACATGATGACAACATATTGAGCAGAATTGAAAACCTAATCAAAATCGAGCAAATCCTTGTCGCCACAGGTTCTCAAGTTCTCTCAAGAACAAGTCACTTGCAAAACTGAAGAACCCGATCCAGACACAGATTTAGTCTAAAGTTCTTTATGTTGTTGTAAGTCTTTGTTCGTTTGTGCTTAAATTGTAAACCTACTCTTCTGTGTTAAGAAGTTGTTTGTAGGTGTTTTGAAAAGTCTCAAAGTGTACTTGCTGAAAGTGTGTTTTCACAAGCTTTTGAGTGGTACACTAGGGTAGAGTTAGTCTAGGTGTATTAGTGGTTCTTGGCTAGAGTTAGTAAGTGGAGCTTAGTTGCAATCGGAATATTGCAAGTGTTGAGGGACTACGGGGGTTAGTTCCTAGGTTACAAAAGAGTCATTGTAAGGGTGAGGGGTTATGAGAGTTAATTCCTAGATTACAATCGATTGTAATCTGAAGTTGCTCATGAAGTGGAGTTGAAATCCTACTGGGGTAGGTCGTGGTTTTTAATCTCTTGAGGAAGGAGTTTAGCATCTGGTATCTTTTACATACTGCACTGCATAAGGGAACTGGTACACAATCAGGTCTCTTCATATTGTGTTTGGTGGACGCACAGCCTACATCACTAACATATATGAGAAAAGAGAAAAATAAGCATTGAAGACGTGTTTCTCTAATTATATATGAATGAAAATCATTATAATTCTCCAATTTTACTCTAAAAATCAAATACCTTCCCCCAACATTGAACAATCACCATTTTCATCCTCTTATCTCAACTTTCGGCCATTGACCGTATACTTTAGATTAGTTGACCGATCATCAAAGGGGTAAAATGAAATTTCACTTATTCTTAATTAATTAGTGGATACCCTAATTAATCATTTTAGTGAAATTCCATTTTACCCCTTTGATGATCGATCAACTAATTTAAAGCTACCGGTCAATGGCCGGAAGTTGAGATAAGAGGATAAAAATGTCAATTGTTCAATGTTGGAGAGAGGTATTTGATTCTTAGAATAAAGTTGGAGGACTAAAATAATTTTCACCCAATTATATATCATATTAACATGTGAGAAAAAACACTATTACCTAATATCCACCTTTTCCGCCAAATTTCCAGCTAGACAGCAATGAGAAATCTACTAACTGATCAATATTTTAGTTGTATGTAAGATTTGATTCTCACTTGCCAACTTTCTATTATTTTCTCCTACACGGTTCCTCTCCTCACCCAAAAGGAAAAGTTGTATGAAAAATGACAACTCCAACCTAAGTTAACTGGCTTGCAATTGATAGCCTGTTTGGTCAGGTTTATTTTTCTCCCAAATGTACTTATTTTTTTAATAAGTGCTTATTTGAAAAAAAAGTGAGGTGTTTGGCCAATCTTTTGGGAGAAAATAAGTGCTTCTGGGGAGTAGCAGAAACAGTTTTTCAGAAGCTAAAAAAAATTGTTTTTGCCCAAAAGCACTTTTTTTTAAAAATACTTTTGAGAAAAATACAAATAGAAACACTTTTTAAAAGCTTGGCCAAACAGGCTATGAGTCTTCATTGTATTGGTAGGAAAAATAGTAATTGATTAGTTGTTTCCAGTCGTTAATTTAGAAGAATGTAAAGACTTGATCGATGACGAGTTTTTGTTTTCTTTTTTGTTGGAGACGCTTAAAATAGTGGGGAGGAAGAAAAAGTTGTGATAAAAATTGATACTAGTACATATGAGGAGGTGTAAATGGTAACTGGAGTAATAATATTAATTAAATTTCACGTCAAGTGTTTCAGTTATTAGGAAGACAAAGCTGTGATAAATTGTGTCAAATCACCGGTGGAAGGAAATGAGATTTCTTGCCCTTACGATTTGAATAGAAGAAAATGATATTTTTAAACATCCTATGTGTGAGATCTCTTATGTGTAAAAATGAAATCTCTTATAAAAATGACATAAAACTAAAAACATTTTATAAGTGGAATTTCATTGGATATGTTGTTGTAGCTGCGACAAAACCACTCTCCATAAAAAGATACTGGGGGAATTAATCTCTAAGTGGTCGTTTGGTAGGTAGCCAAAATTATTCCGGGATTATAATCCCAGGACTAATTTATCCCACTTCTTGGAATTATTTTATCCCATCTGTCTGGGAGATGGGATAAAATAATCCCAAAGATAAGTGGGATAAGGCGGGATATCCCGCCCTTTAGGATAAGGCGGGATATCCCACCCTTAGGAAAAGGCTTCATTTTGTACCGTGTTTGGTAGGAGGTATAAATTTATTAAATTTATACCTCCTACCAAACACGATACAAAAAATTAGTGTTGAATATCCCAACCTATACCATGCACTAAACGACCCCTAAGATTTTGACACGACATGATGCATGGCTCCTTTAATCAAAATAATAAATACTTGACCTGCCAACATCCCATATAGACGTGGTCGGGAGCAAGACGTGTGCTGTTGACTCTTTACTTGATTCATGCTTAAGCAAAGGATATTTGCTTCTTCATTAAACTACTACTAAGAATAAAATTAAAATATGTGATCACACTCATCAGTTATCTTGCAAGGCTTCATCTCCTCATTTAATTGAAGAATAAACTTTACTTAATCTCCTTAGCCTTTTAGATTTGAGGAAACAAAACTCCGTTCACCTTTTGAATGACACAACGAACCCCTAAAATCTTAAATCAACGGCCAAAAATGAATAGGGTTATTGCTTGTATATTCAAAATGTCAAAAAAGTACAACGCAAAGATTGCATGGACTGCCCAGAAAATAGGCTCAGATTTCAGTGTTCTTATGTAAGTGTGTAACCAATCGCTTAGATGATGCATACAAATTTTTGGAGAAAGTACATATATAGCTTGATTAGGTTTGTATTTCCTTCTTTCTCAAACAGGAGTAATTGATTTAGTAGTGTTATGCTAGAAAATAGTCAATTTAACATGTGTTTGGACGTATATTGTCGTATATTTAAATAAAAATCGACAAAAAAAAAAAGGAAAACCCGACAAAATCGACAAAAATCGAAGCAATGAAGAACCGATTTAATTGATTGATTCTAAAATTTGAAAAATCGATTAAGTTGATTTGATCATCTTTTAGAGGATAACCGACTCAAATCGAAACATGAACACCCCTACATTTCAATTTTCAAACAATTCATAATTTCTTTTTTCAATTTGAAAATGCATTTAATTTATTATAAAGACATCTTGCAACAAATGGCGCTTAGTCGGAGATGGAGCTATGATTTGAAGTTTGTGGATTTAGGATTCTATTCATTTTAAATTAATGGGTTCTAAAATTAATAATTTGGGGTTCTAAAAATAATAATTTGTACATATTAATATTTTTTTGGAAAATATCACCAAGTTAAATGATCTAAAATAATATACTATTCTTCATACTAAATATGATATGGTAAACTTGAAAATAGAGTAACAACCTGATATTTTATAAGTTTTTTATTTAGTAGTAAATAGTGAATTATGTTGGTCAACATAAAGGGCCTAAAACAGATCACCAAACGCCGAACACGCATGAATGAGAAGTGGCCATTTGTGTGACTACTTATCCATTATTAATTAATAATTATATAAAGGGCAACTTATAAAAATAACTACATTTTGGAGGTTTTTTTTTTTATAGGCATAACTATATTTTTCCTAATTATATTTCGTAGCTACAGTAACGTGTATCCAAATTCGGTTGTATTTTGCTGTATTCCAATTCGCTTGTATTTACACTGTATTTAAATTCAGTTGTATTCAAACAACATAAATGAAAAAAATAGGGATATTCATCTGTATTCAAATTCATTGTATATAAAAATAATTCGGATGCAGTCAATTCAGTTGTATCATTCGTAACTACTTTTGCATTGCTGTATTCATTCGTAACTACTTTTACATATTCAACTTATTGTATTTAAACTCGGTTGTATTCAAACAACATAAATGCAAAAAAAAAAAAGGAATGTTTAGCTGTATTCAAAATTCACTGTATTCATTTGTATACAAAAACAATCTCCTTCGAAATACAAACGAAAAATACATAAAGAAATATTTTATTTTACACTAAAAAAAATAACGAATACACTGAAATAGACTCAACTCTGAGATACAAAGAAAAAAAAATACACTTAGATTTGAGATACAAGAAAAAAAATACACTCAGATTTGAGATACAAGAAATAAAATACACTCAGATCTCAAAATAAATCGCCGGAGATTTTTTCATCGCCGACAACAGTGCCGTCGTCCGGTAAGGATCCAATCAGAAACCATTTCTTTCTATGTATTCAACACAAAACAAATACATATCAAGCAACAACAATAATAAATACTCAAATCTGATAAATACATTCAGATCTGAGCAAAATACACTCAGATCCGACAACAACGGGGTCGTTCAGGTCATCCGCCGTCAACGGCAATTCTCAAAACAATAATGAGAAGGAAATTTCTTAAAAATAATAGCACGAGATGGATAATTTGATAATTCAGACTGCTACTATTTATTAACTAGAATCTATTATCCGCGTCCTCTAGTGGACAGCAAATGAGAAGTCAGAAATCGAACTGCAATGATGATAAATGAGAATATTTGTGCCCTATGACCATTTTTCTATTATATATATTAGTTTCTCGGGGCTCGTGCTAAGACTCAAAATATAGAGTCGATAGTTTAATTTAAAAATCATTTATATTAGACATTTTTACTGTATAATAATTAAAATTTCAAATAAGAGTATTTTCAATATATAAAAATAAAACGTTCATTTCACTACTTTAGCATCTTAACTTTTATTTTTAATGAAATTATTTACTTCAAATTAGATGCGGAGTCAAAATATTAAGTTTATGGATCCTGAATTCTAACCTTTTTAAGTTACTTTTGTATTACCCAACAACTACCCCAGTGTATTACCCAGAAAAAGAAAAAAAGAAAAACTACCCCTGTGGGTTCCTTTGAGAGGACTACAAATTTTGTGGATCCTTGCTTATATAGAGTAGTATATATATATATATATATATATATATATATATATATATATATATAGTTTCTATGTTCGTGCTTTGCGCGAATATATTTTGCGTCAATTTTATAAAATACGTACTTAAAATAATAAACTTTGAGCTTGTATATATTATAAAAATGATGATCAAGTATTCCAAGGCAAATGATTTATATAAATCAAATCTTTCTATAATTTTAAATTACCAAATATTAGGAGCTCTTACCTAGTTCAAATAAGAAGGTAATGTCAAAAGTAATATTTAGGAGAGGAAAAAAAAATTATGTAAAAATTACGGCATGTCGTTTGCAATCAAAATATGTTATGAATGTTGACATTATTTTATTAATCTTATTTTTAAGTTATGGAGTAGAAACTAATCTAGGCAAAAAGTTGCAATCAAAATATGTTATGAATGTTGACATTATTTTATTAATCTTATTTTTAAGTTATGGAGTAGAAACTAATCTAGGCAAAAAGTTACCGCTTAGTCATTTGAAATAAGAATATGTATTCAACATTAATATTATATTACTCCCTCCGGATTAAAAAAAGAGTTCACTTAGCCTTTTTTTCTTGGATAAAAAAAGAATCCACTTAGCAAATCAAGAAATAATTAACCTAGTTTTTCCATATTTGCCTCTATTAAGTGTTATATGATCAAATTTCAATACATATTTAATTAGGAGTAGTTTAGTCAAATTACCTATTTTTGTTTAGGAGTTAGTATTTTCTTACGGAGTATGCAAATTGTTAAGTGGACTATATTTTTGATCCGGAGGGAGTATTAAAGATGGTAATTAAATTAATTTTCTTAAACAGAAAACACATAGCTCTATTTATGAGCTGTAATTGATTATAGCGTCAAGCGGTAGAAAAAATATGATAATTTCAATGTATACACGGTGCCATGCACCTGTAGAGACCAACACAACTTGTATTAGACTCTACCTAAATAGCATTAGACTTTGTGTTTACATCAATAACTGGCTAGGTCATGCTCTCTTTTTAATGACAACTTTGTTATTTTCTAATAGTAGAAGTTAAAGACTCAAGAGTTAATAGTTTAAGAGTATAAAAGCGTAGTTAATATTTTTGACATCAAAATTGGAAGAAAATAATTATTTAGAAAATAAATTTCGTCATATTAAATGTGCAGTAAATTTGAAAACACTTTGACAATTGGACATAATTGATTTAATTAACAAATCAACACATACAATTTTATTAAAATTTTATTTTGTAGGATATGACTTAAATATAATTCAACGTTAGAAGCATTAATTAATGTTGTCATTGAGAATTAGCAAGTTGGATTTACAGCAAAGGACAAATTGGAAGTATACTCAAACTCTTCTTCCACGAATATTATCGAACTCAAATTAGTATAATAGTAAATAAACATTACAATTTGGTCCTTTTGATTAAAAAATTAATCTAGTTTTAAAGGGTGAAAAAGTCGTTCAATATTTGAAGGATATTTTGGTCAATCAACATTTATATTCATGCTTTAAAAAAAATAATAAAAAAAAATATATATATATAATAAGTGGCTAAGAAGTACCAACACCGCAATACCTTATTGTACCAAAAGCTTTATAAATTGTACACGCAATGAATGCTTGTACCAAAAGCTATATAACTTGTACATTTTACCCAACTACTTCTTTATTCCATGTGGACATATGTCATAATACTTAATATTTATTCCATTCTCATGTAGACGTATGCACTTCAATTTTAATTTTCCGACACATTTATTTCCTCTGTGCACTTTTACTTGTTCACTTTTAATTTTTCACGTTCTTGCTGAATATTTATATTTTACTTGTTTACTTTTGATTTTTCACGTTCTTGCTGAATATTTATTCTCTTCTCATGTATAGACATATGCAGTTCAATTTTAATTCTCCTACACAAATTTATTTCCTCCGTGCACTTTTACTTGTTCACTTTTGACTATTCACTTTCTTTAAGAATTGATAAATCCCACGTGGACATATGTCATCGTACTGAATATTTATTCTCTTCTCATGTATATACATATGCACTTCAATTTTAATTTTTCGACACATTTATTTCCTCCGTGCACTTTTACTTGTTTACTTTTGACTTTTCACGTCCTTGCTGAATATTTATTCTCTTCTCATGTATATATGTATGAACTTCAATTTTAATTCTCCGACACATATTTATTTCCTCCGTGCATTTTACTTGTTCACTTTTAACTTTTCACATTCTTTAAGAATTAATAAATGAAGTATTCCCTTCATCCCATATTACTTGGCCACATTACTTGACTTTTCACGTTCTTTAAGAATTAATAAATGAAATACTCCCTTCGTCCCATAGTACTTGGTCACATTACTATACTTGACTTTTCACGTTCTTTAAGAATTAATAAATGAAATACTCCGTTCGTCCATATTACTTGGCCATATTACTAAAAGTATATAGATCTATATTTTTCTTATTTATGATTTATTACATATAAACGACCAAGGTGGACGAATACAACAACAATAAGTTGTACAAAAAACAACTGAAATTGTACTCTAAGCAGGTACTAAAATGTGTACATTTTAGAAGTTGAACATTAATTCTACCTTTTATGTGTTTACTTTTTAAGTTCTCACGGGTCCGCAATATCTTAATTGTCCTTTCATTTTTTTCATTTGTCATATACTCCCGCTGTCTCAATTTAAGTGTCGACATTTGACTAGACACGAAGTTTAAGAAATATAATAAAATATCCTTTGAATCTTGTGCTTAAAAACTTGACATGTAGGATATTTGAATTGTCAACTTACTAAATATAAAAAGAGGCGGACATAACCGAAATAAGACAATTTTTTTTATTTAACAACAAACGCCCAAAGTGGACGAACACAGCAACAATAAATTTTACAAAAAGCAATTGAAATTGTACTCTAAGCCGGGACTAACATGTGTACATTTCAGAAGTTTAACATTAATACTACCTCATGTGTGTTTACTTTTTGAGTACTCATGTGTCTACAGTGTCTCAGTTGTCCTTTCATTTCCTTCATTTGGCATATACTCCCTCTGTCTCAATTTAAGTGTCTATGGTTGACTATACACGGAGTTTAACAAATAAAGATAGACTTTTGAATCTTGTGGTTTTAAATTAAAAATGTTTATAATATAATAAAATATCTTTTGGATCTTGTGATTATAAACTTGACAGGTAGGATATTTCAATTGTCAACTTACTAAGTATAAAAAGAGGCGGACATAACCAAAATAAGACAAACTTTAACAACAATTGAGAAATTAAGGGGAAAAATAAGAGAAAAAGAAAAAAAAATATGGAGACTCACTAGAGAATCGCAGTATCCTTTGCAAAATATACAAATCATAAAGACTAACTAAATTGAGTAGCCAAATTAATCATGTTGGATCCAGTGCATCGCACGGGCATAGTTTGCTAGTCTTTTTCTAAATGTGTTCCTATTCTTTGTTACCAAGTATATGAAAGAAGAATAAAAAAAATAGAATCCATGGAGAAGATGACCGGAGGCGGCTAGCTCCG